>NW_004525273.1:48121-49603 GCF_000260255.1 Octodon degus
TTAGGAGACTGAATGATTTGCCTCTATTTTCACAGCGCAGAAATGTGATATAATTTAGTTACAAAAGTGAAGTATTACCCAGAGTTCTGTGTTGCGGTGTATGGAGGAACAGGCATTGGAGTTCCATTATTCCCAAAGAAGCTGGAGCTTACGTGGCTCTTCTGCATTAACAACTCACACTTAGAAACACAAATCATGCAGAATAAACAAAGAGCTCTCCTTAGGGTACTGGAGTCTAGAAACCTGTTTGTGGCTCTTTGCCCATAGGAATGAATGGGAGAGAGAACAATCTTCTAGACTTTCTCTACACCACCAGGTGAAAAGTCACAAAATTCACGGATGCTTTGTCTTAGGAGACTGAATGATTTTCCACTCTTTTCACAGCGCGGAACTGTGAAGTACTTTAGTTACAAAAGTGAGTTTTTAGCCAGTGTTCTGTGTTGCGCTGTATACAGGAACAGGCATTGGAGTGCCATGCTTCCCAAAGAACCTGGAGCTTAGCTGGCTCTTCTGCATTAACAACTCACATTTAGAAACACAAATCATCCAGAATAAACACCGAGCTCTCCTCAGGGCACTGGAGTCTAGAGACCTGTTTGTGGGTCTTTGCCCATAGGAATGAAGGGGAGAGAGAACAAACTTCTGCAGTTTCTCTGCACCTCCAGGTGGAAAGCCACAAACTTCACGCATGATTTCTTGTAGGAGACTGAATGATTTGCCACTGTTTTCACATCGTGGAACTGTGAAGTTCTTTCGTTGCATAAGTGACGTTTTAGCCAGAATTCGCTGTTGCGCTGTGTACTTGAACAGGCACGGGTTTGCCCTGCTTCACAAAGATGCTGGAGCTTAGCTGGCTCTTCTGCATTAAGAACTCCCACGTAGAAACACAAACATGCAGTACAAACAAGCATCTCTCCTCAGGGCACTGGATTCTAGAAACGTGTTTGTGGATCTTTACCCAGAGAAATGAATGGGAGGGAGAAAAAACATCAGAAGTTTCTCTGTACCCCCAGGTGGAAACTCACAAACTTCACGGATGCTTTCTCATAGGATACTGAAATATTTGCCACAGTTTTCACAGCGTGGAACTGTGAAGTACTTTCATTGCATAAGTGACGTTTTAGCCAGAATTCGCTGTTGCGCTGTGTATTGGAAAAGGAACGGGTTTGCCCTGCTTCATAAAGATGCTGGAGCTTAGCTGGCTCTTCTGCATTAACAACTCACACTTAGAAGCACAAATCATGCAGAATAAACACCGAGCTCTCCTCAGGGCCATGGAATCTAGAATCCTGTTTGTGGGTCTTTGCCCATAGGAATGAAGGGGAGAGTGAACAAACTTCTGCAGTTTCTCTGCACCTCCAGGTGGAAAGTCACAAACTTCACGGATGATTTCTTGTAGGAGACTGAATAATTTGCCACTCTTTTCACAGCGTGGAACTGTGAAGTACTTTCGTTGCATATGTGACGTTTTAGCCAGAATTC
>NW_004525274.1:0-1041 GCF_000260255.1 Octodon degus
GTTCCATGTTTTTCAATGACATTTTGAAGTTTTTGTAAGGAATGAGGAACTGCTTATGAGCTAGACATATTTACACAGATTGCTACAAAATAACATGATGATGTGGTAAAGAACTCAAAGCAACACCTTGTCCAGAAGTTCTGGGATGATTACTCCTATCCCTGATTTGCAATGGTGTTTTCTGTCTTCTTTGTATTGCTTTGACCTGCCAAATCCAATCCTCCTCTTTCAAAACATGGAATAATTTTATCTAATTCTATTAACAATCCTTCATTTGTATACAGAAAACTACTTCTGTGGAGTATGAGAACCACACATGTTAGAGATGGGAAGCTCAGTGTTGATAATGACCACACATGGGAGCACACCATGGCCCTTCAGAGTCTGAACACCCCATGCACTGCTACGAGAAGTTATCAGCTCAAAAATGCAACACCTAATTTTCAAAATTTTCTAATCAATACATCCTGAGAACACAGGAATTGAAGTAGAATATTTGTTCCCCAAAACAACAGCTGGAAACATTGTAGAGACATATAGGTGCCTTTGACAGGCAACATGCCAATGTGTTATATTCTGTGTGACTCCTTATATCCTGTGCTTCACAAAGGTTGGCACATGGAGCAGTCCAGAATTAACAGCATAAGCCATGACTACATTTCACATCAGCACCTGGGGTCTTGGTGGTGCATAATGTCACCCAGCCTTGCTTGGTAATGAATATAAGGACCTCAGAATCCTGATCACCTGTAATCTTGCAAACTGTTGTGCACCCTCTATGCTAGTGTAGATACCAAATGAGGGAATTTAGGAGGCAAGGGATAGAATGAATTTATTTGCACTTCCAAGTCTCATAGCTGCTCTGAGGCCACTGGTTACAGACATGTACATCAGAGACATGCACATGCACTTCTGCTCCTACTTGTACCAAGGATGCTATGTGAAAGCAGACAGAGTCTGAAAAAATGGGAAGGCTCAGATCCAGCCCAGCCCAGGCCCAGTGAGCATATGAGAGAGCTTCCAGCTTCCCTGTGCCTGTGG
>NW_004525274.1:2966-8067 GCF_000260255.1 Octodon degus
CTAGGACAAACTATACCTCCCTCAGCATAATGAGGAAGGCTTCTGTGAATCTCTGACATTGGTCCCTGTGCCACACATCCTGCTATCTGCAGTTGTTATAAGGGACATTTCCAGAGATGAGGGAGTGAGGATCTTTTTGCTGATAGGGCCACAAAGAACTACCAGCATGATGGCACCTGAAGGCCACCTCCAGGAGGAGAACATCTGTTTCCTGGGAACACAAGTGAGCACAACACTGAGTTCTACAGCACCTTAGCTCAGGTTACGTGGCCTCCACAATGCTACAGCTGGAATCTTCTTCACCCTGAAGATTTGTAAAGTTCTTCAGCTTCCCAGGCTTCTTACACTGTGAGCTTTTGAGGATTCCAAGATCTAGCAGCAGCTGAGGCACCCAACTCCTTCCCATGGTTTTCAGCACTAGAGACTCTGATCTCAGTGGTGCTGGAAAGGCGCTGTGGGAGGTGTGTCATGCTCTTGTGGACTACTAAATCTTGCCTGGTCATTGGATTTGCAGAACTTCCCACAGGCTGAAACAGCCCTTCATTTCCACTAGTAACACATACAATTAGTAGGGTTGTTAGAGTTGTGCTCAAATCCCACCTTAAGCCATGTGCTAGAATTGTTTGCCAATTACAGGAAAAATCATACTAAAAAATGAACACTTTTCTGTCTTCTTCACTGACTTCACTGTGGAGCTCAGTTTTACAAAAGATGTACTTTCATGAACAGGTGGAATGTGACTGTCTAGCATGTCTCACCATTCTGTATTGCAGTTTCAGAGCTGATGGTCAGGAAGTGACAAAACCATGACGTTCTTGCCAGCTAGTTAAGGTTAGGCACATCCTTAAACATGACCTGACTCCCTGCTCAGAGCAATCACTCAGCCTAGAGCACTGGCTATTCAAGACCAGATCTTCCTACACAAGAAAGGCCAACAAAGTGAGAAAGTCTTCAAAAGTGTAACTTAAAATCCATCATTTCCTGCTGGATAGATGGTTGTAATCAATGCATAGTAATGGTTGTAAGTTCTAGACAAAGAAATGCATAAACTCAGGTATTTGCTAAGAATATTCTTACACTTTTCCCCCAACTTTGAGGATGGACGCAACACAAGGTAAATGTAGAGCTTCACAGATGGCTGGTGAAGAGCACATGGAGATCCCCAGCTCATATCAATGTCAGTAGAACCTCAAGGGAACATTTTGGCACCTGAGCAAACTACTGTAACAATTTTCTTCAGAGACAGGAAAAATGAAGCGTATCTCCAAGACATGGCAAAGCTCCCCTCACGAAGCTACACACAGACAATGCAGCTTTAAACCTGGAAAATGAACCTGGTTCCTCCAATGTCCTCCAAATGTGTATCAAAGGCATCCGTGGGGCTGGCAACTCCTGATTGGAAGAGCTGCGATGAATCTGAAAAGCTCACCTCTGGTACCGTGAGGATGCCATATGGGGCCAAGATGATGAGGAGGGAAGCCAGAAAAGCTCAGGAGGATACTGTCTTCTTCTGCAGTTTCCTGGCTTCTGTGTTAAATCAGAGGAAATGAAAGGTGAATGTCAATTGTATATGAGCTCACTTAAACAGCTTCCCCAAGACGACGGGCAGACAGAAGGGACAAACATGCATGTCTCTGTCTTGTTATTTGATATCCTTTCACACCAGGAAGGATATCACTGTATTCAGCCCCTTAACTTGAATATCCAGAAGTGACTTTTCTTGGGTAAAATTATCTAGTATTTTTTTTCCAGTCTTGAAATATCAGTGCCTTCATTAAAGACCCAAAACAAAGAAGCAAGTAGTCTGCACGAGCAAGGGCTGGGAGCCTGTGACAGCATTAACACAACAGTAACTGGCATTGATACAGACACCTCATCCTCACAGGTGAATTTCATCAGCACAAACTGAAATTCAATTCCACCTTTGGGGTATGTCATTAACAAGGTCACATTCAAGGAGAGCGTCACTTCAGTGATGCAACTTTTAGCCCAAGAAGTACCACAGATGCCACTGACAACTCCCCCATGACCAGATAAAAAGGATTCCCAAGTAACTTGTGTGATACCACACTTTAGAAATTGGTCACTTAGAGGTAATGAACCCTTGGTGTCAACATCTGATTAATCAAACTGGAGTCATAGCAATGGAGGAAGAAAAAGCAGAAATGGAAGAGGAATTGAAGGAGTGTAGAAAAGAAACAAGACCTGAAAAGAAAAAAAAAGATCTGCGTCTCAGGGAAACAGGAAAAACTGCCCACATGGATACTGCATAGGAAAATATTACATTAAATGCATCTACAGTGGAAGTAGTCTACTATTCTCATTTGAATGTAGGATGACAACAATGGATACATGTATGTTTCATTAAGAAAAAGGAAGTACAATGAAGTGTCGAGGCAAAATCATAGTCCAGGACACAAGATCTGAATACCATGTATAAGTTCTCGGTCCAAGGAAAAAGAGCCCTCAGTCCAGAGCCCTGCCAAAATCCCAGGAGAAGATGGAGGTCAAATTCAATGCACTAGTTGTCTGGAACAGCAGGGCCAACATCACCCCCAGGTTGGCTTCCTTTCAGAGTACCACAAAACAACAGTTGAACTCAGGATGAGGCAATTCTGTTCTGAGAACAAAGTCACATTTGCTCTCTCATGGTCAGCTGATTGTCACCTAAGGAGATGGGACAGAGCCTGCCTTGACACCACTGAGGATTTTTAGTTAACTAACCAGAGCAGACTGCCAGGAGTAGTAATAGCAGTGAGGGTAGCAAAGGGTCGTGGAATATACATTTGTACAGAAAAAATGTGCACAAAAGCCATAGGTAAATATCTCCATGCTAAGATTAGTATCCCTGGAGGACTGTAGTAAAAAAAAATGTGCACCAGGCACAGTCCCACACAACAAGTCCCATCACCCTCAGTCTGCACTAGAAATGTGGCATCCCAGTTCCTAAAAATTACTGTAATTCCATCCAGGAGGGATCAGGATATCAAAGTCTGGGACAGACTCTGTAGTCCATCTGAACCACAAAAACCATATTCTTTCTACGTTATCTTGGGAAAATTTGGGGGTTATATGAGATTATAAGAGAGGAAATTTAATAGAGTTTGTTATATGGGTAGAAATCTCAGAAATGAAACACTAGGTCTCATTTGCCATGCGTCCTTCCTGTTCTTGGAGTCAGAAGTGCACATTTGAACGAGAAGAGGCCGCCAGGTTCCTCTCATACCGCATTTGTGCTAGACCAAGATCACACCCCCCAATTAGCCAGCAGTGGTAGGACCAAGGACTGAGGGTAGACCGGCTGATTCAGGCTAGTTTTCCAGGGCTAGATAAATAATCCTCTCCAGTGTGCACACAATTACTACATCTAACTCGTATCTTTTGCTGATGCTATAGGCCGTATACCTTGTTCAGGCAACATTGAACATGGAGCCGCACTGCGGCTGATAAAGATGATGCAACCTTCAGAAATCCACATCTGCTCATCATGGCCACCATATTATATCACATTTCATTCAATCTGTTCAGGTGAGCAGGAGACCCTCCCTCCATCTGTCATTTGTTTTAAAACATGGGAAATTTTATAAAAGTAAGCACAACTAGAGAAAGGTATTGGAAAGATTTCTTTAGCTCACAGGTTTATTTAGCTGACAGTTATTGAAGGTTTCAGTTTATATTTGGCTTGCTCCAGGGAAGAAGGCAGCAGTTCATGGTGGTGGAGAGCAAAGGAAAAAGCAGCAGTTGTGGCATCTATCAAGTGGCTCTTTTCCACTGACTGTGAAGACAGGATCTCTACTGTGAAGACTGGAGCTCCTGTGTAGTGGCACAGCTGTGAGGCTGTGCCAAAGACCAGAACTCCTCCAAGGAAGAGGGGCATGCATAAGCCTTTCTGAACCCCTTTAAATACACTTTTTGTTGAGTCACCCTATGCCAGGCCATCCCCACCATCAGGCAGATCCCCCACAGCCCGTAGTCCCCGGGCATTGAAAAGCGAAGCAGATCGAGTCAAATTTTCACATATCAAGTTGGGACACAATGTGTCAACCATCACAGTACCTAAATACTATCTCTGACCCTGAATGTCCTCCACATTGGAAAGTAACTGTCATGGTGTGACAGGTGCCAGATTCTTTCCCATTTACTAAGCTCACTGGATTTCTACCAAAAAGAAAATGTAGTTTACACAAGGATTTCTGCATTAGTACCAATTCTATTAGGAAACAGTAATTTGACTCAAGGCAGCAATGACTGTCTAGTTATGAACATATTTGTAATAGATGCTTTAATTATAATTTTACTTTGTTCATAAACTCAAACAGCAGCACTTTGGGTACTAGCTAAGATCATTGATCTTTAAGCAACTCATGGGGAACCCTGGTTCAGATTGGATATCCTGAAATGTGGAGAGAATTTCCCCCAAAAGGTCTCACAGCTCTGCTCCTGGCTGCTTTTTGCCAGCTAGTAAAGCATGGGCATATCCCTAGACCCGACCTGGATCCCTGCTGTGAGCAACAATTCAGAAAAGGGAAAGGGACATTTGAGAGGAGTTCTCCCTGCAAGGGAAAGATGCCATCAAAGAGACAAAGGACTGCAAGAGCATAATTCAAAACAATCATTTCCTCCTGGAAAGCTGTAATCAATACATACTTTTGGCTTTATGTTTTACACAAAGAAGTACCTAAGATCATCAAGTTTGGGAAGAATTCTTAATTTTGTCTTCAACTTTGAGGCTATATGCTGCACATGTCAAATATAGATCTTAAGAAAATCCTTGGAAAGAACACAATAGGACTCCCAGCTCCCATCAATGTCAGTAGACACTCAAAGGATCAGCTTGGCAAGTGACCAAACTACTTCAGCAAGTTCTCGGTTACAGGACAAAAGGTTAATACCTACAAATGACATAATTCTCCTCAAAAAGAGACATTGAAAATATAGCTTTAAAATCCTGGAAAATGATCCTGATTCCTCCAATGTCCTCTGAATCTGTTTCAGAAAGGCATCCTATGGGCCCAATGTCATCAATCTTCACTGACACCAAGGTGAGAATCTCCATGTGTCTGCTTTCAAATACACATCCCTTCCTTGAGTACTTTGTGTT
>NW_004525274.1:42062-43288 GCF_000260255.1 Octodon degus
TTCTGAGAACAGTGTGTATTTACAAGAATTTTCACAAGTACCAAAGTTATGAGTCCATGGAAGCAAAGAGACCAGAGTGTCCCAATCCATTCTGATGCCTCAACATGTACCATAGGGACATTTTTTCTCCTGTTCACAGTAAAGCACAAGAAAATAGGAATCTTTATTTGAAGACTTCACTGCTAGCACTTCTAAAGCCATTGCTGAAAAGCATGCAACACCCACGGTGACAAGTTCATTTTGAAAATGTGTAAGTGAACAGTATTTGGTTTGCCTTAACTTCCTTGAAGAACCTGGATGTGAACACAAAGAGTAGGAAAGAGGGCCTTCTTCAGAAAAAGGGATCATTCTAAGCTGCTCATGCCAGCCAAGTCCATCCTGGTCTCTACAGCCTTATTCAAATTCGTCGTGCTCCAAATAAATTTGGAAGCCTTGATAAGAGCAACAATTTGCTAATCAGTCCTGATGTCCTTTCAAGGGCAAGACAAGGAAAAAAGGTCGATATGGTCAATAGTCTCTTGCCACCCTAAAACTTATACTGCACCCAGGACACGAAGACAGACTTTCATTACATTTGTCCATAGACCCATAACGTGAGCAGAATTTGTCCATAGACCCATAACGTGAGCTGAAGTACAACAGACTTGCAGAGACACAAATGGCCTTCAGCAGCTTGGATTAGACACAACACCAACATGAGGTGCTTTTTGTGTTTATTTTTCTACCTGGGATCAAACTCAGGAACTTGCACTTGCCAGACAGGCACTGATGCTGCCGAGCTCTCTCCCTGGCCTGGACATTCTTTGACTTCTGGTTTTGAGCCATCGTTGATGAGAGCACTCTCCAAAGTGTGGAACATAAGGGATCATAGAAAGCTGCTTCACCTTGCTTTGCCCATGCTTCTGTTCCCCTTGTTCCCCAAAATATCAGCACCAGCCAGACACAGGTACATGATAAAATGCTTTGTCTTTTCTACCCTGTTGGCTTCAGCAATATCAAGGGTTTCAAACCCAAATGCTTAACTCAGATTTGGGGCTACATGTCTCGAACTGACCCAGAAAGCTCAATCCAGATTGCTGGAAAGTGACCACACAGGTCTTTTAAAGCCATGGCTGCTTCATGGAAGCAGAAGTTCTATCTTAAGCTGCATGAGAACTTAAACTAGAAGAGGGAAGTCTGTGAGATCCATTAAAACGCTCAATTCCTAGCACTTTCTTCTAGAGAGT
>NW_004525274.1:44098-45157 GCF_000260255.1 Octodon degus
GCACACACACACACATTCCTACTGCACCAGTGCCCAATTGTGTGTTCACTGTTAATCTGATTAGCATCATCTTGTCTCCAGGACAAAGCTTAGGGCAACATGTGGTCCAGGAAGCCCAGGAAAGGAGAGGGTGAGGAAGCATCAGTAGAGTTTGTGGAAATAAAAGAAGATTCAGGAACTCCCTTCCATTGGGGAGGCTCATCCTGAGCATCACAAGTGTGCAACATCTTAGGTTGGATTGGAAAAGTAGTTTCCTGCCTTCCTCATTCCCACAAACAGAAAAATAAAACTTAAGGAAATGTTAGCTTTGGCTTAGATTTGTTGTGACTTATTCTCCACACAATGGCTCACCCCAAAATGCAAAAGGGGGAAGCTTGAGTTTGACATGCATTGACTTCTTGACTTCCACATTTGAGCTACAATGACCAATAATGCCAGGACACGAAAGCAAGCATGAACTCCATGTTCATAAGTCAGGATCCCTCATTTTTTCAGCTTGAATGTTGGTCCCCAACCCATGATTTAAATGTTTGAGATGGTGATAAACTACCAAGGCCACCTATCTGGTAATTTGGTCAGGTTGCTCAACTTTATGTGACCAAAGCCGGTCAGATTTCTGGACCATCGCAGGAAGGCACAGGATGAAGAACTGGAATCTTGTATCTTGCCATCCTGCCATAATCCTAAATTCTGTAACAGGTCAGCTGCTAAACCCTTTGATGTTAGTTAAAATAGTTGGAACAACAATAAGATTAAAAGTTCAGAGATATTAAATAAAAATATCCTGCAGGTTGCATTATTGTTGCCCAGGCACCGTAACTGAGACTAACTACTTATTTATAATGACGTTCCTAAGTCACTCCCAAGAGACACCCATAAGCGTTCCCAGTGTTTCTTGAGGAAATGAACAAGGAGACAGTATATAAAACCTTGAATCAGAAATCAGCTTTGGTTTAATCAGCACTAAGTGTTAGAAGAGGACCCAGCAGTAAGTGGGAAAGTGTTCCTCCTGATCCAGTGTGGCATAAGTTCAGGAGGTGGACAATAGACCACTGCATG
>NW_004525275.1:0-704 GCF_000260255.1 Octodon degus
ACCCAGTCATTGTTGGGACTTTGTTTTCTCCTTTGTAGAATTTTAATGTTATCTCAGGGGTCATCTCTGGAGGGTGCAAATTAGGGAACACTGTGAACCTCATGTTTATCCTGAATAGGCTACGTAGTCTGGGAGCCCCAGGAGACATCCAGTACCACTGTTGAGTACAGGAGTCAGCTTGGTGCTGTCTATAGTCATGTCTGTGTGCCCGCATTCCTTAAAGGCCCTAACCCTGGCCTTGGACTGGGATGAGGAGGCTTTACACTCTCACTTCTCTTGATCTCTGAGCTCCTCTCAGTCTCATGTATTTATTGAGTGCCAGTTGTAAACCAGGTCCCAGATTTGTGCTGAAGATTGAAAAGAAAACCCATGAAACTCAGGATGCGCATTGGTAGGGGTCTGTGGAGACACATTATGCCAAAGGGTAGGGGAGGCCTCTAGGGGAGTAAGGGCAAGAAAAGCCTCTAGGCAGAAGGGATGGATGTGCAGATGATGAGAGGCTGAATCAGACACTGTTGCTGTGCAGGGAAGAGCCAGGGCCTGATACTGAGTGAGATGAGGGGAGCTAGAGCAGGTCAGGCTATATGTGCTACTGGAGTGACATGGAAGTCACAGAGGGTCCTGGGTTTGGAAGGCTGTGGTCTGATTTCCATGAGAGTGAGAGTGAAAGCAGGTAGTCCTTCGGGGGGGACACTACAACAATC
>NW_004525275.1:1812-2768 GCF_000260255.1 Octodon degus
GTGTGTGCTCCTGAAGTGAGCCCCCACATGGCTGTTGGTGGCTAATGGGTGGAAAAGCCCTGCCACGGGCTGGTCACTGCCTTCCACCTTCTAGAAAGCCCATCCATAACACACTTCTTCAGATGTTTCCTGCGTGGAACATTTATCCTTTTAATAGCTGACCTACAACACACATGGGTGATGACTCTCATCTGTAATGTGTTCCCGCTTCATGGGCTTCTCTTTGCTCCAGTGGAAACTATTTTAATGGACTTACTGTGAACTCCTGAACATGCTAACTTGGAAGGAAAACCTCTGAAGAGTCTTTCTCCTTAAACTTTCCATACTGTGAGGCACTTGTGCACATCTTCCAGTTTAATCAACTTTGGATGAATAAATGTCAATTGAATGCGTTCCAGGTATGAGCCCCAGGGCTTGGGCGATTGGGAGGGGAGTGGGAAAAACAAGGCATTTCTATTTCACAGCTCATAATTTGAATTGAGGTTTCAATGACATTTCCTGCTGACTAGTTGGCTTCATGATATTAATACTAATCCAAATCCTAATCCTAATCATGAAACTAACAATACCGAACCAGTGCTTATGTTCTCACTGACATCAAGTACAAGCTAAAGCTTGCACTAATATCAACAGCAAATGCTATAATCAAATGATAGCAATTGTAATAGCAGCATACCTTCATATGTGTTAGTCCAGATTCTCCAGAGAAGCAGAACCAGTAAGATACATGTGTACAGGACCCAGTCCTAGCCCAGGTCCGGTGAGTGTGCGGAGAGATTCCTGCTGCCCTGCGCCAGCGGGACCAGTCCCAGCCCAGGCGCAGAGTGGGCCAGACCCTCTCCCACCCACTCGGGCTTCCCCCTACCACTCAGCAGCACCTCCCACACCCCGCCCGCCGAGGAGGAATTTCTGCCAACTTCTGGGAACCCCCAGACTCAGTCCTAGCCCAGGTCAGG
>NW_004525275.1:28932-36178 GCF_000260255.1 Octodon degus
CGTCCTCTTGGTCTTCTCAGGATCCCGTAGGTGGGTCATTAAGGTTCCTCCTCAGGGAAGGAGGAGCTGAAGCCCGGGGTCTCCCAGCCTGTGGAGGCCACCTGTGGGTTTAGCCAGGCAGTCAGGCAGAACAGCGGCACTCAGGGCGCCAGGCCTGGGCTTCTTCCACAGGCACGTGTTTGCTGTGATTGATATGAAAGGTCAGCAAGGTCCTTTACAGACGGCGGGAAGTGAAGTTCAGTTCTTGCCAGGGCAGTTATTACGGTGGGTATCACAGGGTTTACAGGCCCCGGGAACCATGTCCCGGGCTTGTGAGCTTAAATGGAGGCAATTCATAGGTTCCAGAAGACCCATAACGTTTATGAGGATTGCACAGTGAACTTTCAGGTGCCTTGGCGCACACCTTCACTTCTCACTTGTATGATCCAGGCTGTCAAAGTGAGTACTGTGTACTAGTACCCGGGAGGCACCAGAACACTAAATAAAATCTTAATGTACTAGCCTCTAGACTACTTTTTAATTTTATTTTTTAGGGAAGGGTCTACAAGGTATTCACGGTCTCACTACTAGATCAGACTCGTAGTGGTCCACCTGTTTACAGCCTCCCAAGAGCTGGAATTACAAGTGTGCCACCATGCCGAGTCTCAATTGCTGTCTCAGAGTGTCCTGGGGACAGGGCCAGTATGGCAGGCTCAGAGATCAAAGCCCCGGCCCCTGAGCCTGCTTGCAGTTGCTTTAATCCGCTGAGTTATTTGGCCGACCCCCTCTAGATTACTTAAAAAAAAACCCTTATTTATTTATCTGGTACAGGATCTCACTACACAATTCAGACTTCTAGTGATCCTCCTGTCTCAGCCTCCCCAGCACTGGGATTATAGGTATGCACCACCATACCTGGTCTCAGTGGCCAGCATGGCACGACTGGTTCTGGGGCTGGCACGGCATGCAGTAACGGGAACCAAACCCTGGTCCTTGCACTTGGCAGGAAGGCGCTGAGACTACTGAGCTATCTCCCATCCCAGACTACCTTTAACATATTCAAAATACTTTTATTTCTAAGGTTCTCTCAACTCGGAGACTGAAACAAAGCTTTCCAGACATACCTGGAACTTGAGAAATTATAACAGGGAATGCATTTTATATGACAAATGAAACACTCCATGTTTGGCTGGAACAGCCTGGGGTAATATAACTGATTCTGAACTTCATATGCATATGTGTATGTGTACATGTGTGTGCCTGGGCATCTATGTGCACTTGTGCTTTAATTAGGAGCACCAGGGAACCCTTGTTGAGAAGCTAATATTCTGGATGGAGATGCCTTGTGAGGATGGGATTATCTAGCTCAATGCCCTTGAGTTGGAAGCAAGTGTGACACATGTGGGGGGTATGGTGAAGGGCAGTGCAGCTGGAGCCAGTGTTTCAGGTGGGATGGAGGGAGATTAAGTCAAAGGGCAGGCTGGCTCTGGTCACAGAGGGCTTGGGCATGTGTGGAATTGGGACCAAGGCATATGGGGTGCAGTTGAGGTGTTCGGGCAGAGAAGTGATACATCCTGAGTCATACTGAAAAAAATGTACTTTGGCTTTTGTAGGAAAGACAGAGAAAAGGCAGCAGCAGGACCTCTGTGGGGACTTGGGCACACAGAAGATGGTGTGCTGGTGCTGAGGGGAAGGAATGCAATTTCCACTCCTCTTTGGGGGCCAAAAGCTGTGCTGATGAGTTGGATAAGAGGAGGGGTTGAAAGGAGACGGTGCCAAGGCCTGGGTTGTTTGTGGTAGCCTTGGAAAACTTGGAGAACACTGGCAGAACTGATTTGTGGCTCAGAATCCATGAAATTCAAAGATTCTTTGACAATTGTAACTCTGAGAAGCAGAATCTTTTCCCTTTTTTCCCCTCTTCCCTTCATGTTCTTCCCCATCTCCCCTCTCCACACTATCCTTCTCTTTTCTGTCTTTCCTTTTCTCGACATACTAGTCACACCTTAGGTGCTCGTGACAGAGAAGATGGCAATAGCAAGCTCCAGCGTGGTGAAGAAATCACAGAAGAAGATGCCACTTGTTGAGTTGTCTGACCGCTGTTGCTCTGTACTCCGGTCTTCACAGTGCTTCAATCTTAACCTGCCAGCTGGTTGGTCTTGGGCTGCATGCACACCCTCATGTTTCTCGGATTGAGAAGCTGGCCATGGCTTTAGCCTATTAACCTTAGAGCCACAGCCATCTGAGCCTGAGTTCCAGCACTAGCTGGGCCTGCCCTTATGGGCAGAGTGTGTGCACATGCTGTGTAGATTGAGGAAAGCCACTTGGAGGAAGTGCTTCTTGAAGGAAGGGTGAGAATAAGCCAGTAATCAAGGAATACTTCTTATGATTGCTGTCTCCCCTTCTGCGTATAGTAAAGGCAAGCCCCCCTTTTCCTGTAGGATAGCTTCTTTGGACTTGTTCCCACTAGGAGAAAACCCAACTAAAGCTGTATAAACTAAAACTGGTCCAGTCTGCTACATTTTATACAAATACAGTGAGGGAATAACAAAGATCATAAGACATTTCCTGTTGGTGAGGTGTTTCAAACTCAGTAGAAGGCATGCCTGCATAGACAGCTGGTTTTGCCACCTGTGGGTACCAATGGAAATGTCACTGCACCTGGAGCATTAGGCCAGGTTCTCTAGAGACACAGAGCCAACAGGTTACATACAGATTTATAAGAGGATACCTATTATTGGAACTGGTTCACACAAAGAAATCCTAAGAAGCTGTCTGCAAGCTGGGGACCCAGAAAATCCAGCGGTGCGATTTAGTTTCAGTCAGAAAAAAAGCAGGGGTGGAGGTGGGATGTTCTGGTAGCATGATGCAGAAAGAAGTCATAGCGTCCAAAGGCCTGGGCACGGAGCTCCTCATGTCTGAGGGCAGGAGTAGATGCATGGGCCAGCTCAGGAGAAACTTGTCTTCTGCTGCCTTTTTGCTCCATTCAGACCCTCGTTTGGTTGGATGGCATTTGCTTACATGGGTGAGGATGGGCCATCTTTACTCAGGTCACTGACACAAGGGCTAACAAGGGCTAAGCTCTTCTAGAAAAACCCTCATGACATCTACTGCTCCTCCTGCTGTTGGTGCATCTGTAAACCAGCCAAGCACATGCATATGATGTACATTGGATTTGGGCTTCCAGTGAAGGGAAATATTAAGTGTCCCTGGAGAACTTGAGGAAGGCATCACTGAGAGCTGTGTTCATTAAAATACATGAGAAAATAAACATGAAAGGGGAAGGCTTTGTTGGCTCATGGTATCGGAGGACTCTATCCATGGTCACTTTGCCCTGCTGCTTTGGGTCTGTAGCAAGGCAGAACATGATGGCAGCGGTGAGTGTGGAGGAGCTACTCGTCCCATGGTGGGGCTTGGGTTAGGGTTGTTAGGGTGTGGGTTTAGGGTTGTGCTTAGCTGGAAGTCAAAGCGAGAAAGAGAGGATGGGGTGAGTGCACAAAATCTCCTTCAAGGGTATGACCTCAATGACCTAAAGTCCTCCCCCAACCCCTACCTCACTTTAAAGATTCAGCCACCTCCCAGTAGCAAGGTGCACAGCCTGGTGACCCAGCCTCCACACATGCCTTCTAGGGGGAAGTAAGATCCAAGTCATAATAGGGCTGATAAGCAGGTCGGTGAATGGTGCAGAATGAGAAGTGCGTTCGGTGGTTCTGGGCAGAGGTGATGGGTTCTGGGCAGGGAGATGTCGGTAGCAAAGCACAGAACCTGGGAGAGGAGTGTGCACAGGGCCTGGCGGAGCCGAGTTTCAGTGAACAAGAACAGGCAGAAAGTGAACATAGATGGAAGCTGTGTAGAACCTTGAGCACAGTGCCCAGGAGAGGGGCCTGGGAAGCATTTGCATAAGCGCTTCCGATGAGCTTTCGAGTCAGCTGCGGGCGTCACGTGTCCTCAGGTGGGGTGCTGTGGTCAGGCCTAACCTGCAGCTGCTCTTTTCCCACACCTGAAGACCCCTGTGAAGCTAGAGACTGCTCACTTACTGAACCAAACCACTTGCCAACTGACCATTGCAATGCAGAAAAGAAAATTTTGTTGTCTTTCATTTATGGCTTGCAATTGTCTTATATATATTGACCTCTTTCACCTATGTTCAGATTTCCTGTATTTTGAAGATTATTCCTTTCCCTCCTCTTCTCTCATTCCAGTTTTTCTTTTCCTTCACTTACTTTACTCCACAGAACTTAACAAAGTATCTATCAGGCTATGTAAAGACCCACGAGGTGCTGGAAGGTCACTGGGTTTGGCTTCAGGTTCGTGTGGCCTCATGGCAGGTTCACTCTGCACCGTCACTTGATCTTCTCTCATCTTTGTCTTTCTGAATATTGTTCTTAAAGAATATTTCATTTTGGGCCAGGGATATGGCTCAGCAGCACAGTGCCTACCTGCCAAGCACAAGATCTTGAGTTTGATTCCTGGTGCCAAAACGAAACAAAATGAATACCTCATTTTAAGATTTGTAGGAAAAACTGCACTTTGAAGACATTTAATGCATGATAGTTGAATTGATCAAATAATGAAAAGACATTTTTAGAGCAAAACTGGCAAGTTTTTTTTTTTTTTTTTCAACATAATTCTGTACAGGGTATTTTGTCTGTAGTGAAAACATCAAGCGGAGGTGTTTAAATAATAAATCTGTTAAAATGTGTAGCAAATGTAAAAGAACATGGACCAGTGCATCCAGGGATCATCAAGTTCTTTTCTTATACAATTATCCACAGTTTTAAATAACTTGAACCTGGATTTGGAATGGAAGTCAGGTAATGCTGTGGTCTGAATTTAGCTTCCCCCCAAATCCACCTGTTGGACCGCAAGAACCAGGGAGCTAGAGCTCAGAGGTGGGGATTGCCAGGCAAGAACTGATTCTACTGAGCTATCTCCCCAGCCCCTGGGGAAGTGTTAGGTCCCGAGGGCTCTGCCCTTACGGATGATAGAGGTGCCCTTGCTCAAGGACTCAGAGGGAGGTGTTTCAACCTTTTGTCATGGAAACAGAGTACTCACCCCTCTGCCCGGTGTGGATGTAACAACACAGTGCCACCCTGGAAGCAGAGAGCAAGGCTGAGCCAGGCACTGATTCTGTGGGCTCCTTATGGTTGGATTTCTCAGCCTCTTGAGCTGTAAGCAGCAAATTTCTGTTGTTTGTGAACTATCCAGCCCAAGGTATTTTGTTATAGCAGATTAGGCAGAATATGACAGGTAAATTGCCTCTTAAAGATATTTTTTCCTTCAAAGTGTGCATTCCAGGAATTGGTTTTATTTGATCTTGAAGTCATATATTAGGATGGAACATGATCAGAGGCTTACGCTTATGCTTGTTTGCATAGATGGGGTTGGGTCTTGGCTCTAGTGGTCACCACGAGAAGCCTGTGCTCCATGCAAATGAGAGACATGTGGTAGACCTGGATCTTACTAGTGACCCGAAGCCAGCTTCAGCTGCCTTGTGGCCCCATGAGTGTGGGAATACATATTTATCAGTGCTAGTCCCTTATTTTATGGCCGGCTTGTTATACAACATTGTCCAGTAATGCGTTGATTACTACATTGCACAGGTATCTGTCTTACCTAGTAGTCAGGGGCTGTGGTCCACTATTCTTCTTTTATCCAACATCATATGTGGCTGGTGTTCGGATGTTTTAGCCAGATTTTTACATAGTTTCATTTGATCATTTGATGTGACTGAATTGAGCTCTTCAGGTTTATAAACAGAGAGCACTTTAAGTTCATTTAGTTTAAATTCATTTCCTTGCAGTTGATGAAGCAAGAGGAAAAGCAAACTGTAAGCTTTCTTTGCTCTTAGAGGAGGAGGGAGAGGAGCAGGAGGTGGAGAAGAGGAGAAAACAGAACTGAGTGCAGGCCTCCTAACATGCTGTACTGCCCCTCACTTCTCTTTGCAAGATGACCTCTGTCCCATAATTGGGTGCTTCGTGATGCTGTGCACCTACTGCTAACACTGGAGAAGGAGCTGATCACAGCCAAGAGGGAGCTGAGGGCGACAAGGAACGATGCTGAGGAAAGTTAAAAATGGCAGGTTGGTCAGACATTTGCCACGGCTGGAAACAAAGTCTCTTCTCATTTGCACAATCACTAGACTTGTTCAAAGAGTTTCTCTGGGAAAAAAAAAAAAGATGAAATTAAAGCCATGGAAATTTTTGGCCAAGTCATGAAAACACATTTTCCAAAAGAGCCATTAATTTGATGGTGGAATGAGTCATGGCCTATGGGCAGGGCTGAATGTCCATCAGTGGAATTACTCAAAACTTAACCGGACAATAAAAAATGTATGGTTAAGGCAAACATTCATAAGGGTCAGGCCAGAGAGACATGGTGTCCCTGCGTGAACTTTTCCTTTGTATTTTTAGGTGGAAAATTACCTGATACCTCAGAGTGCGAGAATGGCAAGGCCGGTTGTTTCAGGACGAGGCTTCTTCCATTTCACCGGTCTTCAGGGTCGAGTCCGCTGAGTGGTGCCTGGGCTGGAACGGTGGTGCTGTGGCAGTCTTGGCACCTGCTGCTTGATTCTTGGAAAATAGCATTTCTTACTAAGTTTGAACCTTGAATTCCCTAATTTTAAGGAAAAAAATGGTACTATTCAATAACAATGACATTCTAGTGGAGCTTGCTAGGTAGAAATGTCCAGAAGTATTGTTTTAAAAAATAGAAACTTGGGCTGGGGAGGTGGCTCAGTGGAATAAGCGCTTCCCTGCTAAGCCCAAGGGCTTGAGTTCTTGAGTTCAATCCCCGGCTCCACCAAAAAATAAAAATAAGATTCTCAACTTTAAAAAAAATAAAAATAAAAAATAGAAACTTGACTTTGTAGGAGCAGAGATAAACAGCAATGTTCCAGCACCTTCACTGTGTTTTGGTTAAACAGGAAACCACATTTGTACACAGTGAAATGCCTGGTGAACGCCGATCCATCTTTGCTTCTCAGCTCAGCTGTAACTCCTCAGGAAGGCCCTTCCCTTATCCCTGCTGTATCAGGAGAATGTTGGTGGCACCAAATTCCTCTCTTGTGCCCCATGCATCTCAGCCTGCAATTGTGCATTCACTGATGGGATTATCTCGTTACCATCTGCCTTCCTCAGTGGTCTGCAGATTTCTGGGTAGGAAGTGTGATGGGGCACCTTTGGCTCCACTGGAGATGAGTACTCTGGCTTTTCACTTATTATTTCTTCTTCCTCTTGTCCTCCTCCTCCTCCTCCTCCTCCTCCTCCTC
>NW_004525275.1:36462-37510 GCF_000260255.1 Octodon degus
TCTGCTCAAATAGCCTATTCAATGGCATTAGCTGTTCTTAAGCTAAGGCCAAATGCTTCCACATGACCCTGAAGACTTCTCATGGTGGGATCTAAAAATGCCCCAATTCCATAAAAAAATCATTCTTTTCATTTTAGAAAGAGCAGGCAACTAGGAGATGGACTGGAATGCACCTGATATAGGTACTTGTTAATTTTGGAAGGTGTGATAACAAGGGGATGCTCTTAGCTCTTATTAGCAATTTACACTCAGTCCTTTGAAAGAAAGAAGATACGCTGTGTGGGGTTTTCTTATGCATGCTCCAATCAAACTAGAGGTGGTGAATAGAACTGCATAAAATAAGATCTATAGAACATAGGGTCTTGTGGTCAGATGAGGGATTCATGGCACCCCACTGTAGTCTTCTCTCCCCGCTTGCCTATGTCTCTGCCCCTAGCTTTTATCTGCAGATTGCCCCGGTGTTGTCCCAAGTCCTTCTCACCCTTGGCTCCATTGCTCCTTTGTTCACTCTTTCATTCTCATCTAAAAGCCTTGGAGCAACCAAGGCGAGCACCTTTCCTTCCAGAGAGCTTGGAGAAGCTACACCCAGAATGGAACACTCAGGGGATGCTGATGTCCCCTGACATTCCCGTGGTACTAATTTGTTTTATTTTCCAACGAGAATATGTAAACTTTGCTTAATCATTCTATAGATCTCATCCTTTCACCACTGCAGTGCTTAACAGATTTCCCCCACAGATTTGATTTTCAATATATCTATTTTTTTGTATTTAGCTCAGACTGTAGTCTCTTACAGTTACTGAATTTTTTTTTATATTATACACCTCTTTTTGGATTGAACCCAGTTTTGCTCATGCCAGACAAAGGCTGTGTCACTGAGTTACATTCTCAGTATTCTTTGATATTTTATTTTATTTTTTTTCAAAATTTTATTGATAAACAGATAGCAATGAGACAGTTTCAAATCAAATTGGAAGTACAGTTTCAACAAATAATACATTACATATATTCTTCTTAGTGGCTAATTGCTGTACAAGATGTGGACTTG
>NW_004525275.1:39410-45148 GCF_000260255.1 Octodon degus
GTTCTATGTGCCTGCCTGGCAAGCACAAGGACCAGAGTCCAATTCCTAGTACAGCACGTTGTGTCTAAAACCAGGCATGGTGATGCACGCCTGTGATCTCAGCACTGGGGAGGCTGAGACAGGAGGCTCGCTATGAGTCTGAGCTATGTAGTAAGACCCTGACTAAATAAATAAATAAATGATTAAAAATTTTTTTAAAAATAACAAAGTGGACAATTATTAGCAAACATTTTCCCAAAGTCTAGGTATCTTAGTAAAGAGTGAGTATTGTTCACTCTTTATTGTTCACGGTACTGTGAAGATGTTTTTCTCCAAAGTTGGCAAAATTCCTCTTAAGGAAGACAGCTGTCATTGGTTTAGAAAAAAATATTGTTAAGTCTGTTCTAAAAAGGAAGATTCTCATTATTTACTTATTTTTTAAAAAACATATTTGGCATTATTTCTACAATGAAATAGGACCATGTTTTAAATTTTAAAAAAATTAAACAGGTCAGAGGACCGGCCGAATAGTTCAGCAGATTAAAGCACCTGCACTGGGCTTCGATCCCTGGGCCCGCCGGGTCGGCCCTGCCCCCAGGGCATGCTTGGAGGGTGATTGAGACTGGGTGTGATGGCGTGCACTTGTAATCCCAGCTCTTGGGAGGCTGTAAACAAGAGAATCACTACGAGTCTGATCTAGGAGTGATTCTGAACGCCCTGAATGCCCTGTAGACAATTCCAAAAAAAAAAAAAAAAGGAAATCCAATGGGTTTTCTACAGTCTCCCACCTCAGGATACCGCCCTGTACGCATCCACACTGGTGTTCCCTGGCCCTTTCGGGTTTCCTTGGCAGGGTGAATTCAGGATGGCCTCTGTGGTAGAACTTCCATTTCTTCCTCCTCAAGACTGTGGGACTCTATGCTTCCAGCTGGGCAGTTTGCTTCCTGGGGTGCTGTGTGGGGCTGTTGGAGTCAGGGGACTGGCACTGCCCCGGGACCTCCAGCACAGCTCACTGCCACATGGCTGGTAGGCGTGCAGCACAGCCATGCTGGGTGCCAGGGATCCTGCTCTCAGTGTGACCCCCTCCGTGGAGCTGACTGCACCCTACCTTATGTTTCTGCTTTTCTGACCTCATCTCAGTACTATCATATATCAAGAGTCTAGACACCATGCTAAGGCACTTTCTCCTATTTCTTGCTTTGTTGTTTGCTTTTTAACCCCAAATGTATTTTTTTAAGCTTTAATATTTTTAAAGAATTTATAGCAAAGTTGAAAGATAGCACAGAGGGTTCTCATACTCCTTCCTTTCCCTCTTTCTATGTTAATTTTTTATTTTTGCCTGTTTCTTACAGGTAGACAATGTTTACCCACCAGTTTGCAGACTGTAACTGGAGTTGATTTCTCCATAGTTTTTCTGCCTTCCTTCTGGTATTATAAGGTCTAATACAAAGAACAATTGCATCATAATTGCATCTCCCTAATCTCTGATCTATGAGTGTCTCTTTCTTTGTTTTTTTTTCTTTCCTTGTTTTTTTAATTATCTTTATAATTTCAAACATTGTTAGTCAAGTATTTGGTAGAATTTCTATTGCTTGGGCTTTGTCCCTCTCCCCCTGATTAGAAGACCTTCTACAGAGCCAATCTAGGGTTCATGGAGTCCAATGCTGGTCATCAGCGCTGCTGTTTACTTTGAACACTTTTGGGTGACTCCTTTGTAAAGTTGCGCTTTATCCTTCTCCTTCTCTGTTCTTTAGGAGCCATTCACTAGGTCCAGCCCACATTCAAGGAGAGAAGAATTAAGCTCCACCTCCTAGAGCAGGTACTCTTTATTGGAATTCTTTTGTAAGGAAGATTCCAAATACACATTTGACTGTTCAAATCTAGGTATTTTCCAAGTAGGGACATTTTATAAAATGGATAATCACAACAGCTCTGCTCAGGACAAAATAAGGCCATTTCCTCCAACCTAGACTATAATTGCCCACCTCATTTTCTTGATTTAGTCCTATAGCATGTGCAGTCTTCGGGATCTATCAGAATGTGGTGTTGCTGGCTTGATAAATACTGTTTCCTCAATCCTGAGGGTTCCCAGCTGAGCTGCCTAATCCAGAGTTTTAATCAAGAGAGAAAGACTATACTAGGAAAAGTACAATTGCCAGCATAGTCATGGAAACTGGAGCACAAAAGGGCTGTTTGCCTGGAGAGGTCTGTTTATTTTATTTTATTTTTTAAAAAATGATCAAGAATAACCCTCTGAGATGTGACATTCTGTTTTCACAAGCACACTCAAGGTGTCAGACAGAGCCCAATTTTATATTCCTTGAAAACAGAGTGAGCTGCAGTGTTTGCAGGACTTTTCAACATGTCACTTTCAACCAATTTTGTGCACAAATGGGTTACAGTCCCAAGAAAATATTGAGGAAAAAGAGGAAACTGTTTCAAAAAGGAGTATTAAATATTATTACATTGAAAGCCATTCAGTGGAGAAAGCCTTCCCACCTGGCCTCCAACCCTTCCAAGGACCAAGGAGCTAGAGTACTTGCATAAAATGGAAGTCCCATCTGTCTTTCCCACTAGAGGTATATGGGGTGCTGCTGCTCAATTGGCCATTCATGTCCCCTCCCCTAAAAGCATGCTTGCTTTGGTAGCACAATCTTTGAGTCACTTGCAAAGCCACCATCAGGGTCCCGCCCAGTGCGGTATGCATTTCAATTCTTTCCCCCATATGGCTCCAAGATGCATATTACACTAAGACCAGATCTTCAGACTTTTGGACCAGAGAATTTATTACGTGAGATTTACTGAGAAATGTTAAGTTGTAGGAGTAATCCAGGAGTCATTTTCATCTTTAAAAATAATATATTTATTTGGAGCACCAATGGCTTCGTCCTCAGATCTGTCATTTTAAAATACGTACCATCTCACACAGATGCAGCTTTGATGCAACCATGTTGGAGCAGCAGCTTTCAAGGTTGTGTCAAGACAAGAAGCTGGGATAATTTAAGGAGACAGGGCCAATTTTATAACACAGGGCCAGTGTTACTTGTTTTGAGGACTGGGCTCATAGTAAGGTACTTTGTGGTCTCAAGAACTTCTTAGAATTTCCTAAGTTTTACTCTATTTTCAGGAAAAGGAGACTTTCCAATCAGAGCACATACAGAATCTGTTCTGAGAAGATATTATGAGATACCATGAGAATTAAAGATTTTCGTGTTGCCCCTTGACAGACTTTTTGTGTTGTTTGTGTTTGGGGCAAATGTATTCTCTGCATGCACATTTTGTAGTTAAACAATGAAATGACCCTAACCTGTTACCTTGTTGTCCTACTGAACTGAAATAAAAAAGAGAATGCCAGGGCCAATTGCAGGAGAAATTACAACTTCAGTTGCAGAATCCCCTTCTGTCCTATACATACATCGCTCACTCTGCTGTTCAGGAACCCCGTGGGAGTGCTTTGAATGGTTGCTCCTCAGAGAGCTCTGTTCAAATACTGAACCTTAGTATTTGTGAATATGAGCTCATTTTGAAAAGGAATCTGCAAACTTGATTCAGCTTGGAATCTTGAGATTATTGTAAAGTAAACAAGTGAGCTCTAAATCCAGTGACACATGACCTTATACTAGGCATCAGAGGAGAAGCCATGGATGTGGAGGAGAAGGTGGAGTGAAGAACATAGAAAGATGGAGGCATAGCTTGGAGTAATGCTTGCATCAGCCCCTACAGTAATGGAAACAGGAGGAGATGGGGCAGAATCCTTCCTCGGGGACTCCAGAGGGAGCCAACCCTGCTAGCAACTTCCTTTCAGATTTTGAACTCCAGAACTGTGAGGGTATGAGCTCCTGCTGTTTTCAGCTGCTAATATGTGGTGATTTCTCTGGCTAACCAGCCTCATGTGCCTGTCTTCTCCACATCATTCCTATGACCAATCCCTGCTCCTTGGGAGCCATGTTTCATTCACTCCCTTTCATGGCTTCTGGACTTCAGCACTGCCATCATTTGAGATGCACACATTTCTGTCACTGGGGCCCTGCCATGCACTGCAGCAGTGGTCCCCAAGCTTTCTAGTACTGGCGAGCAGTTTTCTGGATGACAAATGTCCCAGGAAGGAGGGTAGGATGGGGTGATGGTTTCAGGAATAGATTCTCATGAGAAGCCACAACCTAAAGCCCCATGATGCACAGTTCTCAGTGGAATTCATGCTCTTGTGAGAATCTGAAGCTGAGTTAATGTCACAGGAGGTAGAGCTTGGACTGTATTGGAAGCCACGAGAAGGGTTGTAAATAAAGAGGAAGCCTCTTCCTAGCTGGTCACTCACCTCGTGCTGAGCAGGCGCTTTGCTAACAGGCCATGGACTGGCGGCAGAGGCTCGGGGGCTTCTGCATTGTGGGATGTTTAGCTACTGTAGCTCTGGCCTTTGCTGATAGTGCCAGTGACAATGGCCCCAGTCAGCATCCAAATGAAAAAGCTACCCAGATATTGACCATGTGGTATCCTCTAGAGAGGAAAATTGTCCCTGGTATATGAAATCTCTCTGCTCCTTATACTCTCTGGTGTTTGATCATCTGGCAAACTCCTGAAACCTTTGACATTTCTTCATTATGAGTGCTTCTTCTTTTCCATATCCATGGTTCTTTGTACAAAATTTGGTTAAAGCAGTGCTTTCAATTTTGTATATTTTTTCCCCATGCCTCTGATTTTCTGGAGAAAGTTTAGCCAGAAGTGGAGCGTACCACCCACACCTAACATTTTTTATAAGAAAGAAAGACCTACGAGGCTCCTAAAAGAGACAGGTGTACAAGGCCCCCAAACCTACCATTTTATAACTAGACACGATTTTGTCCCCAAACCTTAGTGTAGTCTCCGGGGCCATCTGGGTTGGGTGCACGTGGGCCACAGAGGCTTCTTTTGTACCCCTTGCCGGAGGCCAGCAATTTGAGTAGCCTGAGAAGTTTCTGGATTCCCTTTCCTGAGACTAGCATTTTCCTGGCTTATGTTGGGGTTCAGCAGTTCCTTGAGATGATCCTCAAAGGAAGGGTCTTGATAGTGATAGACTTTTACGGAAGCCTACTTCTCAGAGTTCCCTCCTGGAAATTGATAACGCATATAGTACAGGTTAAAGATCAAGAAGGGAAAAGTGTTTCACATATGGTTTTACTTTTTATATTCCATGTTTATACTTTTCTGCTGGATGGTTAAGACCAAGATAAAGCAAGACCTATGCAGCCAAAGTTGTAGCTTTTGGGTCTGATAAGATCAGTGAAATCCCCTCAGGATTTACGCTGAGATCCTGTACCTCAGATTGTAGAACCTTTGTCAGTGTCAGCCATATGGATGGTCACGGCCATTGCTTGACCAATTTGGTCTGCGTGAAAGCCTGAAAGAATGTTTTCTCTCCATGTGACTCTCCTTAGGCACATAACTCTCCTGAGTTACATGAGAGTACAGGTTCTCTTATGTCCTGAGTCCTCACTGACCTTGAAAGGCTAGGGCCAAAATGTTGGCTATCCTTGTAGCCCTTCTTTTTCTTTAATTTTTTTGGTCTGCCAACTTAAGTTGTTAACCCTCCAGAAGAGAAGCATAATGATATCATTACCCTAAAACATAGACTGTTGAGCTTAACATCAGTATCACGTTATGTATGCAAGCTTTCTGTTACACCATGGCCCCTGAAACACCTAAGAAATTGGTGCTATCTAAAATACATCTTAGGAATTTCTGCCGACTTCCAGGAACCCCCAGACCCAGTCCTAGCCCAGGTC
>NW_004525276.1:0-8515 GCF_000260255.1 Octodon degus
CTGTTTTCAGCCTCCCAAGCTTCATTAAGTTTTAATGTTTGCCATTTTCATGGCTGATAATTTTTCCACTTAGTTAATTTCCGTATATTTCCTTAGTCTACATATTTAATATGTACTTATGGAGAGTACATAGTAGGGTTAGATTTCTTAACCATGGAAATTTTTTCTGTTTTTTCTTAAAACGAACTATACAAACTACTAACATTATATATGTACTGTGTGAATTATATCTATGATTAACATGATTGGAGTTTGATCTGCTGTTCTTTTACTTCTCTTTGGATTCCACATGTCTTGAAGGGTCTCTGCTTTCTGTCCTTGCTATGCTTATACCTAGAGACCCCTTCAAGGCCACATATGGTCACATGTAGTAGTCTAGGAAAATAGCTGGATCTAGGGTGTGTGATGCTGGGATTGAGGGTGCCCTACCCTGGAGTAGGTGGCACTAATCAATCATCTTTTTTTTTTTTTTTTGTCGTACCTGGGATTGAACTCAAGACCTTGCACTTGCCAGGCAAACACTTATTCTACTGAGCTATCTTTCTGGGCCCAATGGTCTGACAGCCTAGACAGAACATAAGCACAGCAGCCACTGCTGCTTCACTGCTTGCCACTGCAGCCTTCTGCTGCCACACCATGAGCTGTTTCTCTTTTGCAATGTCCGAGTGCCACCCTGCCTTGAAGCCTGTCACTTATGAGCTGAAACCTCTGTAAGCTGAAATGTACCTTTCCTCGTGTAACTTTGGGTACTGGGTATTTTGTCTCAATGAAGAAAAAATGACTAAGACTTTTTTGAATGATTTAATAATACTGCAAAATATTTTATATTAATTTGTTGGGAAGGTTTTTTTGTATCTCTACATATCGTCTTCAGTGAGTACTCCAAGATGTCAGTGTGTACATAATATTTTACAGTTAGTACTGTATCACTTCATGTACAGCCACCATTTCTGGTATTTGCCATATCCCACTGATTTTCATCTTAGTTATTGTAGGCATTACATCTATAGACAGATAGGAAAATGCACATTAGACCTAACGTGATTTTTGCTTTAATGACCAGACATTTTATGTTTAAGGAAGCTATTTATCTTTTCTGAGGCTTTCTTTCACTTCTACATACTCAAGTTTCTGCCATGTCTTCTCATGCTAAAAATATTCTTTTCTTTAGCATTCTTACAAAGAAGATCTGCTCAATCTAATTTTTCTTGGTTGCATCACAATTTCTTCATTCACCTTCATTTCTTAAATATATTTTTAATGTAAACAGAATTTGGAGTTGACAGTCCTTCCCTTCACTACCTTACAGTTACTTAGTTAAAAATTAACCTTACAGTTAATTTTTCAGTCATTCAAATTATTCTTCCTGTATGTGTAATATCATTTTTCTTTACCTACTTTCCAACCTTTTCTTCATCCTTGCTTTTGAGCTTATTATAACACACAGAAGTATGATTTTTAAAATTTAACACAAGCTGGAATTGCAATACACCAGTCTTCTCTCTCTGTGTGTGTGTGTGTGTGTGTGTGTGTGTATTAGACACATTTTAAGAAGTTTTTACGTATCATTGCTTCATATATTTTCTGATAATCTCATTCCCCTATGAGAGAGGGACTCTGACACTGCTTGTCCTGCTCCTAAGGCCTTTTCTTCATTGTTCAGTCTTTCCTCTCTCAGGCTGGGGATATAGCTCAGAGGCATAAGCACCCGCCTGGAAAGTGCAAGGTCCCAAGTTTGATCACTGGTACCACATAAAATAAAATAAATGCTAATCAATCTTTCTTCTCTCTGCTCCCCTTACGATTGTATATTTTCAAACAGGTTTAGTTTTGTCTTCTCTTATGACCATTTTGTTATTGGACCCACTTTTAACTTTTTAATTTTTTTATTTTTCAACTTTAATTTTATATTCAGTTTTCTACAGATTTTCTGTATCTCTGTTGACATTCCTGATTTTTAATTAATGTATATGCAGCTTTAAATACTCTGTCCTCCATTTCCATAATTTGAGTTATCTCGGAAGCTTGGTTTATGTTTATTTTTGCTCTCCTCATTTTGTCATGTTTCAGGTTAGTATCTTGTTTTCATTTTCTGTCAAATAATTTTTCATTATTTTGTGGGTATCATAAACACTATGCAGTTGGATACCGGATCTGGGAAAATGTTTCACATTTTATTTTTATCAGGTGTGCAAACTTAGATTTAGATAGTAAATCATGTCTTTTGTATTCGGAGAAACAGATCCATTATTTTTACTGTAGATTTCTTAGCTTTTGCTACACCACTTGAGTCTGTCCCATGTATGAACAGGCCAGATGTTAGTGAAGAACATGTGTGTATAGTTCAGTTTCATTCTCGGTCCTTTGCCTGTGTGTGTGTGCGTGCATGTGTTTGCTTCAAAAGCATACTACAGTGGCAGAGGTGGAAGACTGGCTTGAGTCATTCTACAGTTTTTAGTCTCCAATTCATACAGGAGTCTCTGTGTATCTGTCCATAGCTGTATACCCCAAAGCCTAGGCTTGGATTTTGTTTGCTTATGCTGAGAAATGGAAAAAACATTTCCTCCTCTTCCTCCTCATCCTCTTCCTCCTCATCCTCTTCCTCCTCCTCATCCTTCTCTTCCTCATCATCCTCCTTCTCCTCCTCATCTTCCTCACAGCATTCCCACAGTACTTTCTGACCTGCAGGGACCACTCTCCTTCGTTTCTTTGGACAGAATAAGAGAGCTTCTCTCTGATGTGTCACTGAAGGTTTCATCCATGCTGCCAGGCTGCCTAATAACTGGGGCTTGAAAGAGCCAGCATGTGGCAGCAAGAAGGAAATATTGCCATACCCTTCCCTCTTTGCAGTCACTTCCCCACATTTTTCACCCAATGGATCTTGCCTTTGTTTATTATTTCAATACACATGGACTGTTTTGTATTTCCTCCAGAGATTTTAATTGTAATTAGTGATAGGACTGGGCTAAGTTGAATCTATACCATCGCGCCTGTTCTTAAAGGCTTTTGGCCCCCATCATTCTATAGAAAAATTCAAATAAAGAACTTAATTGGATGCAATATGGAACATGTATATGATAACAGAGCTGTTGTTGGGTGGCTTTGTTTCTATCACAGGCAAAAGCAGCCTGAACTAAAGGAAAAGCGCTGGAATAGAAAAAATGTCCATTATGAGTAAAAATGGATGGAAATCTGAGGATAATCAGATGTGACAGGTGTCAGAGAAGAGAGGTCAAAGATAAAGCCCTGGTTCTGATTTACTATGCCATATACTTAACATTGCCCTTCATTATAAAGGGGAAAGAGAAAGAAAATTTGGGGTAAGGGAAAGAGAGGAGACTTCAATTTGGATATTGTCTTTGGGCTACCAGGGTGGCATCATAGTGGAAATGTTTAGTGAGCAGCTTATAGAATCACTAGTATGATCATTTGATGAATAAGTTAAGTTCAGATTTATCTTTAATAGAAAAGGTCTATGGAAGCGTCTTGGAATCTAAACATAGACCATTAGAACATGTTTCATTTCCTCTTAGGCTTATCTAGCCTTCTACTCCTTTGCTTCAGTTGTGTTCAAATATATACGAGGCTCTTTTATGCTTCATTTGTTGTTGATCATTTTGTTTTGTGTTTTACATTCTAATAAAAAAATGCCACTACACAAATGTAATGGAAAGTCAAAGGCCCATATTATATGCTACCTTTAGTTCTGGGGAAACTGAGGAGGCTTTAAGTGGAATAAACAGAACTTTCCTCCAAAGTTTGCTCCCTTGGCCAAGATTCTCTGTCCAAATTCCCTACCCAACAAGAGTACTAGGCCTGGCTTCTACTCTTTCTTTGGAGTTAGCTTCAAGTCTCTGTCACATGGTGGAATTGTTCTAAGAAGCCAATTGTTTCCTCTTTTTGGAAACAGAGGACACCTCACCTTCGTGATAGTACAGACTGGGTCCCCTAACACTGCGTTTCACTGTGCTTCTGGACACCACCCCTATGCACTCTCAGGTGATCGGGTTGCACGGCGTGACCTCCTCCCTGGCACTGTGACCTGACACGACAATATGTTACTGTCAATCCACCATCTTGTGTTGATCTGTTATTGGATTAGACCAGTGCTGTCACCCTGGGATGCGACGGGAATCCCTCTCTCACTAATGCTTTCAGTAGGAAGTGAAGAGACCAGCACTTATCAAGCAATAATACCACTAAGGATCTGGCCATTAATTCTGTGTATGTAGAAATGGTACAGAGAGTCAGAAAAGCTCTGACGCTGCTAACACCAAGAGTCATCCTTCACTTCTTCGAAAGCTGAATAAATAGTGAGAGGAAGTTGACTGGAAAGAAAGAAACATAAAGCACAATTCCAGGATTGTAACTTCGAAGGAAATAGAGCACTGTGGTTCAAAGGGATAGATTAACTAGATTCAAATGCCAGCTCCCAACTATACCCATTCAGTGGGCTTGCACAAGATAATTAGCATCTTTGTGATGTATTTCCACCATCTGTATAATAAAGAAGAACTTATATGTATCAATTCATTTTGCTAATGTTGTGAAGACCATGATTTTAGGCAAACGGTTATCTCAGTGTGTGATTTTACTAAAAATTCCATTAGTAAATCTAGCCCTATTCTTCATGACAACGTTGGGCTGTATGGTAAGATTAGCATTTTATTCAATGATAAAAATTTGAAATTTTAGGTAAAAATGAGCTAGGCAATCTCTTATGGTCAGTTCCATTTGTTTTCACATCCTTAAGGTTAACCACTAAGAAGAGAAATTTTGCAACTGCAGGGTACTACAGATTTCTGACTCTGGAGGAGTTTATTATGCTATACCACCAACTGTCATTGACATTCTACTTTATCCTATTAAGCCTATGGTTAGCTAAGCCAGTGGCTTGAAACCAACATTGTTGTTGTACGTTGGAAAAAAGAAAGGACATGAGAACTGAAAGGAATCCATTCTAATGTAATGAGAATGAACCTGACTGTTTCTCTACAGTCATGTCCTTTCAACTTGTGTCAATCTATTCCTCTTTGTGAATATTTTCCTAAGCAGAAACTTACATTCCCATTTATGTCATCATTTATGTGACATTGGACTAATTCACTCAGTACTTTCACATTTCCATTACATTGGTAGTGCTGGAGAGTTTACAAACTAGTTGCCATAGTAGCTTCTCCACTTACAGAAGTTAATTTAAGAAAAACTTCCTGGTGCATGTCTCCAATTAGAAAATAAGGGCTGGGCAGATAGCTCAGCAGACTAAAGTGCCTGCTTAGACAGGCACAGGGACTGGGGTTCAGTCCCTGCTGTGCCGTGTCAGCCCGCCCCTTGGTCTCTGAGACTGCAAATGAGATTAGGTGTGGTGGCCTGTGCCTGTAATCCCAGTTCTTGGAAGGCTGAAAACAGGAAGATCATTACAATTCTGATCTATATAGTGAGACCCTATAGACCCTGTACTAAAATATGCTTCAAAAAAAGAAAATAATACAACAATTTGCAATGGCATTTGACTATTCTCACTAGTAAGTAAGATGGGAGAAGGTAAGGACAATACATTGTTCAATAGCAGAATCAGCTCATGCAAATTCATCTAAGTAATTTGATGCATTATTCTGAACATTTTAAAGTGAGGTTTTAAACTAATTCACACCAATAAACTGGAAAAGAAGTCACTGTCTAACTAACTGAAGTGATGACAATAACCAACTAAAGAGATGAGCACAGGGCCGGGGAGATGGCTCAGTGGAATAAGCGCTTCCCTGGCAAGTGCAAGGGCCTGAAATTGATCCCCGGTTCCTCAAAAAAAATAAATAAATAAAAAATAAAAAAAGCAATAAAGAGATGAGCGCATGGGCTTAAGAAACATTATCTGGGGTTTTCCATCGCAGTTCTCAAGGTCTGATTTCATGGTGCAAGCTTTTTATACTACACATAGTAATATTCTCATTGGTCACCACTCATCGCCTCTTCTTGGTACTATAAACCCAATATAAAGTCATTGACTCTTCCAGATAGTGTGAAATGATCTAAGAGAAGTTCTTATTTGCCTTAACAAGCCTGGTATATTCTGGATTAGGTAAATGGGCATTTCTTGCCAAGTATCAGAATCTAATTTGATACAGTTTCATCAATTGTGTCATAAGCTAACACTTGTAGTCAGAGGATATAGCCAATGCTTGCCTGGCAACAGGCTTCAGGATATCTGAGGACCATATTGAATAGAGAGGACTGAGGAAAAGATAGTTACTGAATAGAAATAGCACGTCTGAGTGCTGGGGAGATATCTCAGCAGCATAAGTGCCTTCCTGGCCAGCTCAAGGTCCCAAGTTTGATCCTTGATACTGGGAAAAAAAAAAAAAAAAAAAAAAAAAAAAGTAAAGAAATTGCATGACTGTCAATTGTTTCCAGATAAAAAATATCTTTCATGGAAAGATCATATTATCCTCCTACAAATCATCTGTCAAATGTTCTTGACAGCATTACCTATAGCATATTGGGAATTAGTTGCCTTAGAATCATGGAATAGAATTGGTGTCTTGCTTTCTGCAGGTCAATCTGACACTGAGACATCTGCAACACAATTAATGCAAAGCTACAGCATTACTCCATTTGATGTTCTAATTTTTTATGGGAATCCAATGTGGTATCCTACTCAAAAACCGTTTTTTTTTTTATTACAACCATCCTTGAGATGGTTTGAGGAATATCTAGTCCTCCCTCAAATTCTTCTATACTGACTGTCATTCTATGGCATCAAGCCACCGAAGAAGCTCTGAGGCTTCTGGTTGGCAGATTTTTGCCAATCTGAAGGGGGCAGCTGAGTTGGGTGAGTATCTCTAATCTGACTTTGCATATCTGTACTCAGAGAAAAATGAAATAGCAAAACCTTTTATGGATACTATTCCACTGGCACCCACGTTTTTATTATTTTCCTACCACGTTGAACCCTGGGCAGGTACAGAAATGCAGCACATTCCATTAAGTAAGACAAGCACAAAAACAAACAAGACCAAAGAATATTTCATATGGATGCTTTAAAAGGTTGACTTCACAGAAGTATGAAGTAGAATAGGTATAAGTGGCTAGAAAGGGCAGGGGGTAGGAGTTTGGGTAAAAGAAAATAAAACATAATAGCACAGAAAGAGTAAGATCTATTACAAATTAAAGTGAACAAAGTTTACAACAGTTTATTACTTATTCAATGAAGAAATGTATTTCTAAGTCAAATGAGTTTCATTTTGAATCAGGAGATGGGAAATACTTCTGGCATTTCATTTAATATAATCTTCAATGTCCACAATATAACTGTAGTGATTACAGAGTACAGAGGTTATCTTAGGTCAGGTTCCCAAATAAAGACTGAGATATACATACCGATGATTATTGAAACAAATTATCCTGGAGGAGGAAAGACAACGAGATTGCTTAGTAAGAGAAGTACTAGTTAGGAAGCATCAGTGCCCTTCTCAGGTTCGCTGGACAGTGCCTGAGATGGGTTACTACTTTGGAACTGCCTGGTTTGAGGCAAGAAAGCTAAACCTTCACCTTTGTTTTAGTAGTCACTGCTTCTGTGCCACCACTCTGGGAACGAATATAAACTTAAACTGGACAGTGCTCTTCAACTGAAGGCATGTTCTGCAGATAGAGACAGTTGCACACCAGTACTTGGCACAGTTAGGAATGAGCGCCTCCATTCTGAAGCAGAAAGCTGCACCATTCATTAAGCAGGCGCTTTAGTCCCCTGAGCTATATGGCCAGCCCATTTTAAACTTTTATTTGATAAAAAAATCTTTGGCAAATAGAAGAGCTTCCATTATGTACTCAGTACTCAAAGGCTCTATGATGGAATCCATCTTTTTTTCTATTGGACTGGCAAACTCAAGGGCCTCAGTTCAATTCCCAGTTCCAGAAAAAAAAAAATAATAAGTGCGTATAGTCATTTTATCAGCTGTAATGAAGTGATGCATTCATAAAAAAAATAACATCCTAAGATCCCTGACCTCTAGAACCAGTCCTAGCCCAGGTCCAGTGAGTGTGTGGGAGAGCTTCCAGCTACTCTGAGCTGGTGGGACCCACTCCTGGTCCCAGACCAGGTGCAGCATGGGTGAGACTGTTTTCCAGCCCCTTGGGATGCCCCGCACCACTCAACAGCACCTCCCCCACCCCACCAGCCGAGAAAGAATTTCTGCCGTGTTCCAGGTACCCCCAGACCCAGTCCTAGCCCAGGTCCGGTGAGTGTGTGGGAGAGCTTCCGGCTACCCTGCGACAGCGGGACCGACTCCTGGTCCCGGTCCAGGCACAGGGTGGGTGAGACTGTCTTCCAGCCCCTTGGGACGCCCCAAACCATTCCACAACACCTCCCCCCGCCAGGACACCCTCAGTAGGAATTTCTGCCACGTTCCGGGAACACCCAGACACAGTCTTAGCCCAGATCCAGTGAGTGTGTGGGAAAGCTGCCTCCTCCCCCTACTCCACCTTGTCCCCTCCAGGCTCAGCTCAGGCCTGGCATACA
>NW_004525276.1:8615-9245 GCF_000260255.1 Octodon degus
AGGGCCTCAGTTCAATCCCCAGTTCCGGAAAAAAAATAATAAGTGCGTATAGTCATTTTATCAGCTGTAATGAAGTGATGCATTCATAAAAAAAAAAATAACATCCTAAGATCCCTGACCTCTAGAACCAGTCCTAGCCCAGGTAGAGTGAGTGTGTGGGAGAGCTTCCGGCTACCCTGCCACAACGGGACCGACTCCTGGTCCCAGTCCAGGCACAGGGTGGGTGAGACTGTCTTCCAGCCCCTTGGGACGCCCCAAACCATTCCACAACACCTCCCCCCCAGAACCCCCCCAGTAGGAATTTCTGCCACGTTCCGGGAACACCCAGACACAGTCTTAGCCCAGATCCAGTGAGTGTGTGGGAGAGCTGCCTCTCCCCCCTACTCCACCTTGTCTCCTCCAGGCTCAGCTCAGGCCTGGCATACAAGCCTGGGTTGTAACCCTGCAGCTGCAATCCCTGCAGAGAGTTAGAGGATAGAACCACCTAGCTAATCCAGGAGCAGAACATCTCGCCACAGGGGCACATCAGGTTCATCCTCAAGGGCAGCAGCAGGAAGGAGTTGAACACATCAGCCAGACCCAATCCAGGCACAGCTGGATAAATCAAAACTTTGTAGATCTGCACCTGAA
>NW_004525276.1:10753-11297 GCF_000260255.1 Octodon degus
AAAATCCAACAATATACTGTATACAAGAAACACATTTAATTCATAAAGACATTCATAGGCTGAAAGTCAAAGGATGGAACACAGTACTACATACCCCAGCACCTCAGAAAAAAGCAGAGGTAGCAATCCTATTCTCAGATAGTCTCAACTTCAAACCAACAATTATCAAGCAAAATAAAGAAGACTACGATATACTCTTTAGGGGAAAAATTCAAGAGGAAGAGGTAATACTCATAAATATGTATGCACCAAACACGAGAGCACCCAACTATATAAAGCAAATCTTAATGACATGAAAAATCTAATATTCAATACCACAATTTTAACAGGAAACCTTAACACACCCTTATCTCCAAAAGATAGGTCAACCAGACAAAAACTTAGCAAAGAAGTAACAGACCTGAACCAGAGCTTGAAACAAGTGGACTTGGTGGACATATACAAAGTGATCCACCCAAACACAGCTGAATACACATTTTTCTCAGGTGTACATGGGTCATTTTCTAAAATAGACCACATACTGGTCCATAGGTCATGCTTAAGT
>NW_004525276.1:42933-45818 GCF_000260255.1 Octodon degus
TGAATGACTGTGGCATCTCACCTCTATATGCAAAACTTATACCAGCCCTTTGTCATCTGACCTGCTTTGCCAATAAATTGTGTTGCAAAGTGTTGAGGTAAAATTTAAGCAGAAGTGTCCAGAATTAGGCCATACTGGTTTTCTTTTGCTGTTGATAGCAACTAATGCTTTTAGGAAAAACTGATCTATGTTCCTAGGGTTCAAAGAGAAAAGAAAAACCCTGGAACACAGCACCAAAGTAAGATATATTACTGAAGTAATGAATGCCCGAAGTGCATTTTTGTTGTCAGAGCCATTTATATTGTGGGCTTAATTGTTACTGCATCTTATCCTGGTTCATCCTGCTTGACACTCTAGGAATTCTTCCAAATTATACATAAAAATAAATTGTCTTTTAATTAGTCAGCCTTAATGAAGAACAAATACAATTTTTACTAATTTGAAAAAGTTCTTGGTTACAGTCAGTAATAATATGATGAGATTAAATTGAACTGATGACTAAGCTCTGAGGCCAAAGGAATAAGCTTCATAACCAAAAAAAAAGTAAACCACCAAGCTTTACTAACTATTCATAACAAGATCATACTGTTAAAGACTTAATCATCATTTGAACTTCAGGTACACTTTGAATGGATAAGTGTATCTATCTAAATCTTCATTAAAACTAAACAAGTACCAAGAAGTGTGGATATATAAGACAGGCTGAACAGAATAGGGGGGTGAAGTCAAAAGAACACAAAGATGGTATCGGCATGCTCTGAACCTTAAAAGGTGTTTTCATTAAGCAGTTAAATGTCCAAGGGTTTTTTTTTTTTTTTTCAAAGTAGAACATTTAAGGACTTTTTCCTTCCTGATATTTAGTAATACTGTGAGACTCTTGTACCAAGCTAGGCATGGTGTGAGGTCCATCCCAATCTCAGGAAGAGAGAATAAAATTTGATGTCTGTGAGCTCAGAACGTTAATATTAATCACAAGGACTATATTCTTTCCCCAAACCTGCTGTATTTCACATCCCCGACCTTCCCTCTCCCCACCCTCCTCCTTGGTCCATTACACTTTATTCTTTTCTTGGGGGTGGGTGGCAGAGCAAGAGGTAATTCATGCCGCATCTTCAGTCTGAGTGCAGACTGTGCCTTCCTTCAAGGTGAGCGGCACTAAGTCAAACTCTTCATTTAAGGATAAGCATGAGACCAACAGTCTATGAAAGAATCACACACACATATCAGCAGTGCCATAGACAAAATGGAGCAAGTACAAAGGGATTGCTTGCATAGAGTATTTCTTTACCTTCTAATGTGTTTGAGATTAGATTTAAAGATGCTTCAAGCTTTTAAACTTGATACGGATACTTTTTTTCCTATTCACAAATGTATTTCTTTACAAACAGAAATAAAAAGATGGACTAATCTCTTTGACAAATAGTCACATGGATATGCAGTCATTCTATTTTATTTTCTTCCCATGCTTAGCTTAATTTAACAATAATACCACTTATAGCATTTCACAAAAAACTGCTCTTAAGTAGGACTCTGCATTCAGTTTTACTCTCTCCGGGAACCTCACCATTTATCTGCATTATGTCGTATTTTGTAACAAAAAACCCCCAGCAATATCATGTTAAAAATGTAAGCCAAGTGTTAGAAATTTGCCTAGGGTGCCTGTACTTTATTTATAGGTGATTTTCTATTGTCCATTATCATTTATATCTAATATGAACCGTTCTCTAGTGCTTGCCTCTAATCTCCATGCTTGTTAAGGAGCTTAAGAAGAGAATCAGTTGATTTCAAGGCCTTTTGGAGTTCAAGGGCAAAGTGATTATTTCCTTAAAGGAAAAAAGATCACGGACTCATCACAATTTCCAAAGTTCAGCTCTTTTTTTGTTTCACTAATTAGAAGCCAAACTAAATGCATATCTGGAGGCTTTTATCCACGCGATCAGCCCTTTGCCCTGGGACCAATTACAGAAAAGTGTCTTTTATACATTACTCTTGGTGAATAATCTAGGGCTCATACAAGCTGTCATGTTTGACCATGAGTCATACTAAGACATGTAGCCACATAGCTGAAGAGCTAGGGAAATGTTTGCTCCTCTCAGTTGAATTGATGAACATGATTAAACTCAAATGCTTATAGCCTCCTTGTCATTTCAACACAGGTGGATGTAAATATGCATAGTTAGGCTCATGAGAAAAAAAAACATTGAAAGCTTTAAACTTTTCTTTTGGGTTCAATTCCACCTAGAGAAATTTTTCATTGCAACAGTTGACTTCATAAAGAAACTGATTTAAATAGCTGTGTGAACTATGTATTCTTTTCCTGTGTGTTTTGGAAAGCTATTGATACACTACTTATATAGATTTATTATTTAAAATATTTTGACCTTTCCTATGGTATTAGTCTCTGGAGACTTACAGTAAAAAATTAACTCACAAGACCAAGGATGCTAAGAGGTCTAAACCTGGCAGTTGATTGACTGGAGACCCAGGTAATTAATTATGTAAATTCCCCTCAAAGTCTGAAGCTAAAGATGGGTGGAATGATGTCCGGGCTCTAATTCCATTAGGCTTTGTCTGAGCCTTCTCTTCTACTCAGGTCTCTACTGGATTAGATGAAGCCCACCCACTGAGGAGAGTGATTTGCTTTATTTAGGCTGCTTATTCAAATCTGAGTGTCACCCAGAAACACTCCCACACATACAACCCGAATTAAAATTCAACCCATGTGGGAAGCCATTATTAATAAAGACGCTGTCGCAGTTGGTTCAGCTCTCAAACTTTATTATGTACAGCGCACACGGACCTGACAAGGTCCACCACCCTCAACTATCTAGTCTCTTCTGCCTCTCGTGGGCAGGGTCAAGCACTTTTATAACAGTAGGGTAGCC
>NW_004525277.1:0-492 GCF_000260255.1 Octodon degus
GGAGAGAGAACAAACTTCTGCAGGTTCTATGCACCTCCCGGTGGAAAGTCAGAAAGTTTAGGGATGCTTTCTCTTAGGAGACTGAATGATTTGCCACTCTTTTCACAGCGCGGAACTGTGAAGTACTTTAGTTAGAAAAGTTACGTTTTAGCCTGAGTTCTGTGTTGCGCTGTATACAGAAAGAGGGATTGGTGTGCCCTGCTTCTAAAAGAAGCTGGAGCTTAGCTGGCTCTTCTATATTAAGGACTCACACTTAGAAACACAAAACATGCAGTAGAAACAAGCAGCTCTCCTCAGGGCACTGGCGACTTGAAACTTGTTTGTGGCTCTTTGCCCATAGGAAAGTATGGGAGAGAGAACAAACTTCTGCACTTTCTCTGCACCTCCAGGTGGAAAGTCACAAACATCAAGGATGCTTTCTCTTAGGAGACTGAATGATTTGCCACTCTTTTCACAGCGCGGAACTCTGAAGCTCTGTAGTTAGAAAAGTGA
>NW_004525277.1:595-1152 GCF_000260255.1 Octodon degus
CTGTATAGAGGAACAGGCTTTGGAGTGCCCTGCTTCCCATAGAAGCTGGAGCTTAGCTGCCTCTTCTATATTAAGAACTCACACGTAGAAACACAAAACATGCATTAGAAACAAGGAGCTCTCCTCATGGCAGTGGCGTCTGGAAACGTGTTTGTGGCTCTTTGCCCATAGGAATGAATGGGAGACAGAACAAACTTCTGCACTTTCTCTGCACCTAAAGGTGGAAAGTCACAAAATTCACGGATGCTTTCTCTTAGGAGACTGAATGATTTGCCACTCTTTTAACAGCGTGGAACTCTGAAGCACTTTAGTTACTAAACCGAATTTTTAGCCAGAGTTCTGTGTTGCGCTGTATACAGGAACAGGCATTGGAGTGCCCTGCTTCCCAAAAAAGCTGGAGCTTAGCTGTCTCTTCTGTATTAAGAACTCACACTTAGAAACACAAAACATGCAGTAGAAAGAAGCAGCTCTCCTGAGGGCAGTGGCGTCTAGAAACGTGTTTGTTGCTCTTTGCCCATAGGAATGAATGGGAGAGAGAAGGAACTTCTGCAGTTTCT
>NW_004525277.1:1252-3486 GCF_000260255.1 Octodon degus
ACGGATGCTTTCTCTTAGGAGACTGAATGATTTGCCACTCTTTTCACAGCGCGGAACTTTGAAGTACTGTAGTTACAAAAGATACGTTTTAGCCAGAGTTCTGTGTTGCGCTATATACAGAAAAAGGGATTGGTGTGCCCTGCTTCCAAAAGAAGCTGGAGCTTAGCTACGTCTTCTGCATTAACAAATCACACTTAGAAAAACAAAACATGCAGTAGAAACAAGCAGCTCTCCTCAGGGTACTGGCATCTAAAAACGTGTTTGTGGCTCTTTGCGCATAGGAATGAAGGTAGAGAGAGAACAAACTTCTGCACTATCTATGCACCTCCAGGTGGAAAGTCACAAACTTCACGGATGCTTACTCTTAGGAGACTGAATGATTTGCCACTCTTTTCACAGTCCCGAACTCTGAAGCACTTTAGTTACTAAAGTGAATTTTTAGCCAGAGTTCTGTGTTGCTTGTATAGAGGAACAGGCATTGGAGTGCCCTGTTTTCCAAAGAAGCTGGAGCTTCGCTTGCTCTTCTGCATTAAGAACTCACACATAGAAACGCAAATTATGCAGTAGAAAGAAGCAACTCTCCTCAGGGCACTGGCGTCTAGAAAGGATTTTGTTGCTCTTTGTCCATAGGAATGAATAGGAGAGAGAACAAACTTGTGCAATTTCTATGCACCTCAATGTGGAAAGTCAGAAACTTTAGGGATGCTTTCTCTTAGGAGACTGAATGATTTGCCACTCTTTTCACAGCGCGAAACTGTGAAGTACATTAGTTACAAAAGTGACATTTTAGCCAGAGTTCTTTGTTGCTCTGTATACAGGAACAGGAATTGGAGTGCCCTGCTTCCCAAAGAAGCTGGAGCTTAGCTGTCTCTTCTGCATTACGAACTCACAGTTAGAAACACAAAACATGCAGTAGAAACAAGCAGCTCTCCTCAGGGCACTGGTGTCTAGAAACGTGTTTGTTGCTCTTTGCCCATAGGAAACAATGGGAGAGAGCAGCAACTTCTGCAGTTTCTATGCACCTCCAGGTGGAAAGTCTAAAACTTTACGGATGCTTTCTCTTAGGAGACTGAATGATTTGCCACTGTTTTCACAGAGCGGAACAGTGAAGTACTTTAGTTACAAAAGTTGCGTTTTACCCAGAATTCTGTGTTGCGCTGTATACAGAAACAGGTATTGGTGTGCCCTACTTCCAAAAGAAGCTGGAGCTTAGCTTGCTCTTCTGCATTAACAACTCACACTTAGGAACACAAAACATTCAGTAGAAACAAGCAGTTCTCCTCAGGGGACTGGCGTCTAAAAACGTGTTTGTGGCTCTTTGCGCATTGGAATGAAGGTAGAGAGAGTACAAACTTCTGCACTATCTCTGCACCTCCAGGTGGAAAGTCACAAACTTTGCGGATGCTTTCTCTTAGGAGACTGAATGATTTGCCACTCTTTTCACAGCGCGGAACTGTGAAGTAATTTAGTTACAAAAGTTAACTTGTAGCCAGAGTTCTGTGTTGCACTGTATAGAGGAACAGGCATTGGAGTGCCCTGCTGCCCAAAGAAGCTGGAGCTTCGCTGGCTCTTCTGTATTAAGAACTCACACTTAGAAACACAAAACATGCAGTAGAAACAAGCAGCTCTCCTCAGGGCACTGGCGTCTACAAACGTGTTTCTGGCTCTTTGCCCATAGGAATGAATGGGAGACAGAACAAACTTCTGCACTTTCTCTGCACCTCCAGGTGGAAAGTCCTAAACTTCACGGATACTTTCTCTTAGGAGACTGAATGATTTGCCACTCTTTTCACAGTGCGGAACTGTGAAGTACTTTAGCTAAAAAAGTTACGTTTTAGCCAGAGTTTTGTGTTGCGCTCTATACAGAAACAGGGATTGGTGTGCCCTGCTTCCAAAAGAAGCTGGAGCTTAGCTGGCTCTTCTGCATTAACAGCACACACTTAGAAACACAAAATATGCAGTAGAGACAAGCAGCTCTCCTCAGGGCACTGGCGTCTTAAAACGTGTTTGTGGCTCTTTGCACATAGGAATGAAGGTAGAGAGAGAACAAACTTCCGCACAATCTCTGCACCTCCAGGTTTAAAGTCAAAAACTTCACGGATGCTTTCTCTTAGGAGACTGAATGATTTGCCACTCCTTTCACAGCTCCGAATTCTGAAGCACTTTCGTTACTAAGGTGTATTTTTAGCCAGAGTTCTGTGTTGCTCTGTATACAGGAACAGGCATTGGAGTGC
>NW_004525277.1:3586-8217 GCF_000260255.1 Octodon degus
AAAGAAGCTGGAGCTTAGCTGGCTCTTCTGCATTAAGCACTCACACTTAGAAACACAAAACATGCAGTAGAAACAAGCAGCTCTCCTCAGGGCACTGGAGTCTAGAAACGTGTTTGTTGCTCTTTGCCCATAGGAATGAATGGGAGAGAGAAGGAACATCTGCAGTTTCTATGCACCTCCAGGTGGAATTTCACAAACTTTACGGATGCTTTCTCTTAGGAGACTGAATTATTTGCCACTCTTTTCACAGCGCGGAACTGTGAATTTCTTTAGTTACAAAAGTTACGTTTTAGCCAGAGTTCTGTGTTGCGATGTATACAGAAACAGTGATTGGTGTGCCTTGTTTCCAAAAGAAGCTGGAGCTTAGCTGGGTCTTTGGCATTAACAACTCACACTTAGAAACACAAAACATGCAGTAGAAACAAGCAGCTCTCCTCAGGGCACTGGCGTGTAGAAACGTGTTTGTTGCTCTTTGCCCTTAGGAATGAATGGGAGAGAGAAGGAACTTCTGCAGTTTCTATGCACCCCCAGGTGGAGAGTCACAAACTTTATTGATGCTTTCTCTTAGGAGACTGAATGATTTGGCAATCTTTTCACAGCACGAAACTGTGAAGTACTTTAGTTACAAAACTTAAGTTTTATCCAGAGTTCTGTGTTGCGCTGTATACAGAAACAGGGATTGGTGTGCCCTGCTTCCAAAAAAAGCTGGAGCTTAGCTGGCTCTTCTGCATTAACCACTCACACGTAGAAACACAAAATATGCAGTAGAAACAAGCAGCTCTCCTCAGGGCACTGGCGTCTAAAAAGTGTTTGTGGCTCTTTGCGCATAGGAATGAAGGTAGAAAGACAACAAATTTCTGCACTTTCTCTGCACCTCCAGGTGGCAAGTCACAAACTTTACGGATGCTTTCTCTTAGGAGACTGAATGATTTGCCACTCTTTTCACAGAGCGGAACTCTGAAGCACTTTAATTACAAAAGTGACGTTTAAGCCAAAGTTCTGTGTTGCGCTCTATAGAGGAACAGGCATTGGAGTGTCCTGCTTCCCAAAGAAGCTGGAGCATAGCTGGCCTTATGCATTAAGAACTCACTCTTAGAAACGCAAAACATACAGTAGAAACAAGCAGCTCTCCTCAGGGCACTGGCATCTAGAAACGTGTTTGTTGCTCTTTGCCCATAGGAATGAATAGGAGAGAGAACAAACTTCTGCAGTTTCTATGCACCTTCCGGTGGAAAGTCTGAAACTTTAGGGATGCTTTCTCTTAGGAGACTGAATGATTTGCCACTCTTTTCACAGCGCGGAACTCTGCAGCACTTTAGTTACAAAATGGAATTTTTAGCCAGAGTTCTGTGTTGCTCTGTATAAAGGAACAAGCTTTGGAGTGCCCTGCTTCCCAAAGAAGCTTCAGCTTAGCTGGCTCTTCTGCATTAAGAACTCACACTTAGAAACGCAAGTCATGCAGTAGAAACAAGCAGCTCTCCTCAGGGCACTGGCGTCTAGAAACGTGTTTGTTGCTCTTTGCACATAGGAATGAAGGTAGAGAGAGAACAAACTTCTTCTCTATCTCGGAACCTCCAGGAGGAAAGTCACAAAATTCGCGGATGCTTTCTCGTAGGAGACTGAATGCTTTGCCACTCTTTCTCAGCGCGGAACTCTGAAGCACTTTAGTTACAAAATGGAATTTTTAGCCAGAGTTCTGTGTTGCGCTGTATAGAGGAACAGGCATTGGAGTGCCCTGCTTCTCATAGAAGCTGGAGCTTAGCTGGCTCTTCTACATTAAGAACTCACACTTAGAAACTCAAATCATGCAGTAGAAAATAGCAACTCTCCTCAGGGCACTGGCGTCTAGAAACGTGTTTGTTGCTCTTTGCTCTTAGGAATGAATAGGAGAGAGAACAAACTACTGCAGTTTCTATGCACCTCCCGGAGGAAAGTCAGAAACTTTAGGGATGCTATCTCTTAAGAGATTGAATGATTTGCCACTCTTTTCACAGCGCGGAACTGTGAAGTACATTAGTTACAAAAGTGATGTTTTAGCCAGAGTTCTTTTTTGCTCTGTATACAAGAACAGGCATTGGAGTGCCCTGCTTCCCAAAGAAGCTGGGGCTTAGCTGGCTCTTCTGCATTAAGAACTCACACTTAGAAACACAAATCATGCAGTAGAAAAAAGCAACTGTCCTCAGGGCACTGGTGTCTAGAAATGTGTTTGTTGCTCTTTGCCCGTAGGAATGAATTGGAGAGAGAAGGAACTTCTGCAGTTTCTATGCACCTCCAGGTGGAAAGTCAGAAATTTACGGAAGCTTTCTCTTAGGAGACTGAATGATTTGCCACTCTTTTCACAGCGCGGAACTGTGAAGTACTTTAGTTACAAAAGTTACGTTTAGCCGGAGTTCTGTGTTGCACTGTATACAGAAACAGGGATTGGTGTGCCATGCTTCCAAAAGAAGCTGGAGATTAGCTGGCTCTTCTGCATTAACAACTCACACTTAGAAATCCAAAACATGCAGTAGAAACAAGCAGCTCTCCTCAGAGCACTGGCATCTAAAAACGTGTTTGTTGCTCTTTGCTCATAGGACTGAATAGGAGAGAGAACAAACTTCTGCACTTTCTCTGCACCTCCAGGTGGAAAGTCACAAACTACACGGATGCTTTCTCTTAGGAGACTGAATGATTTGCCACTCTTTTCACAGCGCGGATCTCTGATGCACTTTAGTTACATAAGTGATTTTAAGCCAGAGTTCTTTATTGCGCTGTATAGAGGAACAGGCATTAGAATGCCCTGCTTCCCAAAGAAGCTGGAGCTTAGCAGGCTCTTCTGCATTAAGAACTCACAGTTAGAAACACAAAACATGCAGTAGAAACAAGCAGCTGTCCTCAGGGCACTGGCTTCTAGAAACGTGTTTGTGGCTCTTTGACCATAGGAATGAATGGGAGACAGAAGAAACTTCTGCACTATCTCTGCTCCTCCAGGTGGAAAGTCATAAACTTTACGGATGCTTTCTCTTAGGAGACTGAATGATTTGCCACTCTTTTCACAGCACGGATCTCTGAAGCACTTTAGTTACAAAAGTGACGTTTAAGCCAGAGTTGTGTGTTGCGCTGTATAGAGCAACAGGCATTGGAGTGCCCTGCTTCCAAAAGAAGCTGGAGCATAGCTGGCTCTTCTGTATTAAGAACTCACACTTAGAAACACAAAACATGCTGTAGAAACAAGCAGCTCTCCTCAGGGCCACGGGGTCTAAAAACGTGTTTATGGCTCTTTGCGCATAGGAATGAAGGTAGAGAGAGAACAAAGTTCTGCACTATCTCGGCACCTCCAGGTGGAAAGTCACAAACTTCACGGATGCTTTCTCTTAGGAGAGTGAATGATTTGCCACTCTTTTCACAGCGCGGAACTCTGAAGCACTTTAGTTACAAAAGTGAATTTTCAGCCAGAGTTCTCTGTTGCGCTGTATACAGGAACAGGCATTGGAGTGCCCTGCTTCCCAAAGAATCTGGAGCTTAACTGGCTCTTCTGCATTAAGAACTCACACTTAGAAACTCAAATCATGCAGTCGAAAAAAGCAACTCTCCTCAGGGCACTGGCGTCTAGAAACGTGTTTGTTGCTCTTTGCACTTTGGAATGAATAGGAGAGAGAACAAACTTCTGCAGTTTCTACGCACCTCCCGGAGGAAAGTCAGAAACTTTAGGAATGCTTTCTCATTGGACTCTGAATGATTTGCCCCTCTTTTCACAGCGCGGAACTGTGAAGTACATTAGTTACAAAAGTGAAGATTTAGCCGTAGTCTGTGTTGCGCTATATACAGAAGGAGGGATTGGTGTGCCCTGCTTCCAAAAGAAGCTGGAGCTTAGCTGGCTCTTCTGTATTAAGAACTCACACTTAGAAACACAAAACATGCAGTAGGAACAAGCAGCTCTCCTCAGGGCACTGACGACTAGAAACGTGTTTGTGGCTCTTTGCCCTTAGGAATGAATAGGAGAGAGAACAAACTTCTGCAGTTTCTATGCACCGCCCGGAGGAAAGTCAGAAACTTTAGGGATGCGATCTCTTAGGAGACTGAATGATTTGCCACTCTTTTCACAGCGCGGAACTGTGAAGTACATGAGTTACAAAAGTGATGTTTTAGCCAGAGTTCTTTGTTGCTCTGTATACAGGAACAGGCATTGGAGTGCCCTGCTTCCCAAAGGAGCTGGAGCTTAGCTGGCTCTTCTGCATTAAGAACTCACACTTAGAAACGCAAACCATGCAGTAGAAAAAAGCAACTCTCCTCAGTGCACTGGCGTCTAGAAACGTGTTTGTTGCTCTTTGCCCATAGGAATGAATAGGACGGAGAACAAACTTCTCCAGTTTCTATGCACCTCCCGGTGGAAAGTCTGAAAATTTAGGGATGCTTTCTCTTAGGAGACTGAATGATTTGCCACTCTTTTCACAGTGCGGAACTGTGAAGTACTTAAGTTACAAAAGTTACGTTTTAGCCAGAGTTCTCTTTTGCGCTGTATACAGAAACAGGGATTGCTGTGCACTGCTTCCAAAAGAAGCTGGAGCTTAGCTGGCTCTTCTGTATTAAGAACTCACACTTAGAAACAAAAAACATGCAGTAGAAACAAGCAGCTCTCCTCAGGGCACTGG
>NW_004525277.1:9033-10150 GCF_000260255.1 Octodon degus
TGCACCTCCAGGTAGAAAGTCACAAACTTTACGGATGCTTTCTCTTAGGAGACTGAATGATTTGCCACTCTTTTCACAGCGCGGAACTCTGAAGCACTTTAGTTACAAAAGGTATGTTTTAGCCAGAGTTCCTTCTTGGGCTGTATACAGGAACAGGCATTGGAGTGCCCTGCTTCCAAAAGAAGCTGGAGCTTAGCTGGCTCTTCTGCATTAACAACTCACACTTAGATACACAAAACATGCAGTAGAAACAAGAAGCTCTCCTCATGGCCCCGGGGTCTAAAAACGTGTTTGTGGCTCTTTGCGCATAGGAATGAAGGTAGAGAGAGAACAAACTTCTGCACTATCTCTGCACCTCCAGGTTGAAAGTCACAAACTTTATGGATGCTTTCTCTTAGGAGACTGAATGTTTTGCCCCTCTTTTCACAACACGGATCTCTGAAGCACTTTAGTTACAAAAGTGACGTTTAATCCAGAGTTCTGTGTTGTGCTGTATAGAGGAACACGCATTGGAGTGCCCTGCTTCCCAAAGAAGCTGGAGCTTAGCTGGCTCCTCTGCCTTAAGAACTCACACTTAGAAACGCAAATCATGCAGTAGAAAAAAGCAACTCTCCTCAGGGCACTGGCGTCTAGAAACGTGTTTGTTGCTCTTTGCCCATAGGAATGATTTGAGAGAGAAGGAACTTTTGCAGTTTCTATGCACCTCCAGGTCTAAAGTCTGAAACTTTACGGATGCTTTCTCTTAGGAGACTGAATGATTTGCCACTCTTTTCACAGCCCGGAAATGTGAAGTACTTTAGTTACAAAAGTTAAGTTTTATCCAGAGTTCTGTGTTGCACTCTATACAGAAACAGGGATTGGTGTGCCCTGCTTCCAGAAGAAGCTGGAGCTTAGCTGGATCTTCTGCATTAACAACTCACACTTAGAAACACAAATCATGCAGTAGAAACAAGCAGCTCTCCTGAGGGCACTGTCTTCTAAAAACGTGTTTGTGGCTCTTTGCACATAGGAATGAAGGTAGCGAGACAACAAACTTCTGCACTATCTCTGCACCTCCAGGTGGAGAGTCACAAACTTCACGGATGCTTTCTCTTAGGAGACTGAATGATTTGCCACT
>NW_004525277.1:11585-12242 GCF_000260255.1 Octodon degus
TCAGGACACTGGCGTCTAAAAAAGTGTTTGTGGCTCTTTGCGCATAGGAATGAAGGTAGAGAGAGAACAATCTTATGCACTATCTCTGCACCTCCAGGTGGAAAGTCACAATCTTCATGGATGTTTCTCTTAGGAGACTGAATGATTTGCCCCTCTTTTCACATCGCGGATCTCTGAAGCACTTTAGTTACAAAATTGACGTGTAAGCCACAGTTCTGTTTTGCGCTGTATAGAGGAATAGGCATTGGAGTGCCCTGCTTCCCAAAGAAGCTGGAGATTAGCTGGCTCGTCTGTATTAAGAACTCACACTTAGAAACACAAAACATGCAGTCGAAACAAGCAGGTCTCCTCAGGGCACTGGCCTCTACAAACGTGTTTTTGTCTCTTTGCCCTTAGGAATGAATGGGAGAGAGGACATACTTTTGCACTATCTCTGCACCTCCAGGTGGAAAGTCACAAATTTCCTGGATGCTTTCTCTTAGGAGAGTGAATGATTTGCCACTCTTTTAACAGCGCCTAACTCTGAAGCACTTTAGTTACAAAACTCAATTTTCAGCCAGAGTTCTCTGTTGCTCTGTATAAAGGAACAGGCATTGGAGTGCCCTGCTTCCCAAAGAAGCTGGAGCTTAGCTGGCTCTTCTGCATTAAGAACTCACA
>NW_004525277.1:41687-43233 GCF_000260255.1 Octodon degus
AAACTTTAGGGATGATTTCTCTTAGGAGACTGAATGATTTGCCACTCTTTTCACAGCGCGGAACTGTGAAGTACATTAGTTACAAAAGTGATGTTTTAGCCAGAGTTCGTTGTTGCTCTGTAGACAGGAACAGGCATTGGAGTGCCCTGCTTCCCAAAGAAGCTGGAGCTCAGCTGGCTCTTCTGCATTAAGAACTCACAGATAGAACCCAAAACATGCAGTAGAAGCAAGCAGCTCTCCTCAGGGCACTGGCGTCTAGAAATTTGATTGTTGCTCTTTGCCCATATTAATGAGTTGGAGAGAGAAGGAACTTCTACAGTTTCTATGCACCTCCAGGTGGAAAGTCAGAAAATTTACGGATGCTTTCTCTTAGGAGACTGAATGATTTGCCACTCCGTGCACAGCGCGGAACTGTGAAGTACATTAGTTACAAAAGTGACGTTTTAGCCAGAGTTCTGTGTTGCGCTGTGTACAGAAACAGGGATTGGTGTGCCCTGCTTCCGAAAGAAGCTGGAGCTTAGCTGGCTCTTCTGCATTAACAACTCACACTTAGAAACACAAACCATGCAGTAGAAACAAGCAGCTCTCCTCAGGGCCCTGGCGTCTAAAAACGTGTTTGTGTCTCTTTGCACAAAGGAATGAAGGTAGAGAGAGAACAAACTTCTGCACAATCTCTGCACCTCCAAGTGGAAAGTCACAAACTTCACGGATGCTTTCTCTTAGGAGACTGAATGATTTGACACTCTTCACAGCGCGGATCTCTGAAGCACTTTAGTTACAAAAGTGAATTTTTCGCCAGAGTTCTGTGTTGCGCTGTATACAGGAACAGGCATTGGATTGCCCTGCTTCCCAAAGAAGGTGGAGCTTAGCTGGCTCTTCTGCATTAAGAACTCACACTTAGAAACGCAAATCATGGTGTAGAAAAAAGCAACTCTTCTCAGGGCACTGGCGTCTAGAAACGTGTTTATTGCTCTTTGCCCATAAGAATGAATAGGAAAGAGAACAAACTTCTGCAGTTTGTATGCACCTCCCGGTGGAAAGTCAGAAAATTTAGGGATGCTTTCTCTTAGGAGACTGAATGATTTGCCACTCTTTTCACTGCGCGGATCTCTGAAGCACTTTAGTTACAAAAGTGATGTTTAAGCCAGAATTCTGTGTTGCGCTGTACAGAGGAACAGGCATTGGAGTGCCCTGCTTCCGAAAGAAGCTGGAGCTTAGCTGGCTCTTCTGTTTTAGGAACTCACACTTAGAAACACAAATCATGCAGTAGAAACAAGCAGCTCTCCTCAGGGCACTGGCGTCTAGAAACGGGTTTGTGGCTCTTTCCCATAGGAATGAATGGGAGAGAGAACAAACTTCTGCAGTTTCTCTGCACCTCCAGGCGAAAAGTCACAACCTTCACGGATGCTTTCTCTTAGGAGACTGAATGATTTGCCACTCTTTTCACAGCACGGAACTGTGAAGTACTTTAGTTACAAAGGTAACGTTTTAGCCAGAGTTCTGTGTTGCGCTGTATACAGAAACAGGGATTGGTGTGCCCTGCTTC
>NW_004525277.1:44666-45691 GCF_000260255.1 Octodon degus
CTGCTTCCCAAAGAAGCTGGAGCTTAGCTGGCTCTTCTGCATTAAGAACTCACACTTAGAAACGCAAATCATGTAGTAGAAAAAAGCAACTCTCTTCAGGGAACTGGCGTCTAGAATCGTGTTTTTTGCTCTTTGTCCATAGGAATGAATGGGAGAGGGAAGGAACTTCTGCAGTTTCTATGCACCTCCCGGTGGAAAGTCACAAACTTTAGGGATGCTTTCTCTTAGGAGACTGAATGATTTGAAACTCTTTTCACGGCGCGGAACTCTGAAGCACTTTAGTTAAAAAAGTGATTTTTTAGCCAGAGTTCTGTGTTGCGCTGTATACAGGAACAGGCATTGGTGTGCCGTGCTTCCCAAAGTAGCTGGAGCTTAGCTAGCTCTTCTGCATTAAGAACTCACACTTAGAAACGCAAATCATGCAGTAGAAAAAAGCAACTCTCCTCAGGGCACTGGCGTCTAGAAATGCGTTTGTTGCTCCTTGCAAATAGGAATGAATAGGAGAGAGAAAATACTTCTGCAGTTTCTATGCACCTCCCGGTAGAAAGTCAGAAACTTTAGGGATGCTTTCGCTTAGGAGACTGAATGATTTGCCACTCTTTTCACAGCTCGGAACTGTGAAGTACATTAATTACAAAAGTGATGTTTTAGCCAGAGATCTTTGTTGCTCTGTATACAGGAACAGGCATTGGAGTTCCCTGCTTCCCAAAGAAGCTGGAGCTTAGCTGGCACTTCTGCTTTAAGAACTCACAGTTAGAAACTCAAAACATGTAGTAGAAACAAGCAGCTCTCCTCAGGGCACTGGCGTCTAGAAACGTGTTTGTGGCTCTTTGTCCATAGGAATGAATGGGAGAGAGAACAAACATCTGCGGTTTCTCTGCACCTCCAGGTATAAATTCACAAACTTCACGGATGCTTTCTCTTAGAAGCCTGAATGATTTGCCCCTCTTTTCACAGCACGGAACTCTGAAGCACTTTCATTTCAAAAGTGAAATATTAGTCAGAGTTCTGTGTTGCGCTGTATA
>NW_004525278.1:0-1793 GCF_000260255.1 Octodon degus
AAGCATGACCTATGGACCAGTATGTGGTCAATTTTAAAAAATGACCCACATGCAGCTGGGAAAAATGTCTATTCAGCTATGTTTGGTTGGAACACTCTGTATATGTCCACCAAGTCCATTTGATTCAAGCTCTGGTTCAGTTATGTTATTTCTTTGTTAAGTTTTGTCTGGTTGTCCTATCTTTTTGGTGTAAGGACGTTTTAAGTTCTCATGTTAAGACTGTTGCATTGGATACTAGATTTTTCAGGTCCAATAAGATTTGCTTTATATACTTGGGTTTTCCTGTGTTTGATGCATACATATTTATGAGTGTTACCTCTTCCGCTTCAATTTTACCCCTAAACCATATATAGTGTCCTTATTTATTTCGCTTGATCATTCTTGGTTTGAAGTTGAGACAGTCTGAGAATAGGATTGCTACCCCTTCTTTTACAGAGGTGCTGGGGCATATAATATTGTGTTCCATCCTTTGAATTTCAGCCTATGAATGTTTTTATGAGTTAAATGTGTTTCTTGTATACAGCATATTGTTGGATTTTGTTTCCTAATCCACTGTTCCAGTCTATTACTCTTAATTGGTAAATTGAGTCCATTTACATTGATGGTTATACTTGAGACATATTGACTTATGATTGACATGTTATTTACCTGTTGTCAATTACTCCTTTTTCTCCTGTGTTTATTTGTTTGCTCTATTTAGCTGGTTGCTTCTGATTTCATTCATGGAGTTCTGATCATTTTTGTCCCTCTCTAAACATCTTTCAGTAGACTGTGTAGGGTTGGCTTTGTCATCATGAAATTCTTTGTTCTTTGTCATGGATGTATTTCACTTCTCTGTTAAACTTGAAAGAGAGTTTTACAGGGTATAGTAGTCTGGGCTGGAATTTGTTTTCATAGAGGACTTGAAGTACTCTGCTCCATGCTCTTCTTGCCTGCATGGTTTGTGAGGAGAATTCTGCTGTAATAATGATAGGTTTTCCTTTGAATATGGTCTGCTTCTTTTCTCTACTGGCTTTCAGTATATTATTCTTGTGCTGAATTTCTGGGATCTTGACTATTATATGTTTCGGTGTGTTTTTCATTGGGTTGAGGTTATTTGGCATTCTGTGTGCTTCGGTTACCTAAATGTCAGATTGTTTCCTCCTGTTTGGCATGTTTCTGCTATTACGTCTGCCCATATATTTTAATGTCATTTGTATTGACTCCTTCTTTTTCATTGATGACTATTGTTCATCTTTGCATCATCTTGCAAGTGATGGGTTACTTTTTTCCTGCATCCTAGTTGTTTTTAAGAGATCCCTTCTTATCTTTTCTCTAGCTGCACCAGTGTCTTCGAGATCTGAAACTCTGTCTTCACTTTCATTTAAACGGTTTTGCAAGCTTGTGATTGAGCTTTTAATTTCCTCTATATCTCTTTGACTCTGCTTCATGTGTTCTATTTCTTTCCTGTATTGCTCATTCAAGGAATTCGTCATTTTTGTAATCTCCTCTATTTTTTTATCATTATCTTTTTTAGAATCAGTTATTAATTCTTTTACTGCAGTGGTTTTTTTTTTTTCAGATTGGGTTTCCTCCCTATGTTTCTGTAATTGATTCTTCATTTCAGATGCTATGAGTTCAGAGAATTCTTTTTTCATTTCAGAAAATTTAACTCTGAGTTCCTTTATAATTTTTACTGTTGCTTTTTTACTATTGCCGCTATTAATTCATACATTTGAGCTGAGCTAGTAGAATAGAATTCCACTCTGAATTCCTCTACAACTTTCTGCTGTTGCTTATTTACTATCAACTCT
>NW_004525278.1:2702-3468 GCF_000260255.1 Octodon degus
TTGACAGGTCTGGCTGGCACAGTGTAGCAGGAAGCTCTCTCACACACTTGGGCCTGGACTAGGACTGGATCGGGGGTCCGTAGAACCCAGCAGAAATTCTCACGTGGCAGTCAGTGTAGGGGGGTTCTGTGGAGTGTTGTGGGAGCCCCAAGAGGGTGGAAGAGGGTCTCACCCATGCTGCTCCTGTGCTTGGACTGGCAGGTCCCGCTGGCACAGGGAAGCTGTAAGCTCTCCCACACACTCACCTGGCCTGGGCTAGGACTGGATCTCTTCTCTTTATTTCTGTAATATATTTTATGGGCTAATTTGTGGTCTATTTTGGAGAATGTGCCATGTAAAGCTGAGACGAATGTGTATTTTTATGTTGTGAGATGAAATACTTTGTAGACCTATACTATGCCTAGTTGTTTACAAATTCATTTTAATTCTGATATTTATTGGCAGATTTTCTGTCTAATTGATTAATCAAATTATGAAAGTCAAGCATTAAGGTCCCCCATTACAATTACATTATAGCTTTTTTATTTTTAAAGTTTTATTAATGTTATATTTATTTTTTATAAAAAAATGAAATATAGTAAGAAATTAGAAATGATAGGGAATTTCACTAAACAAAATAATAGGAATTCAACAATGGTTATTATATTTCACATTGCTGTCTTTAAGTTAGGTATTTAGATTACAAGGTATAAGCATTACAAAATTTATCAAAAAATTGAACAGAACAGAGACAAAATCTTAAGCATTAACTTCTCCTTTCAATATA
>NW_004525278.1:3568-12073 GCF_000260255.1 Octodon degus
TTTTCCATTCCTCATTGCCTTTGTTCTTTCCTTTAGCTTAGGTATTCCATCACTTTGAACAGTTTCTTTTCCTTTTACAATATCTATTGTATGTTTCAGATTTTATTTACTATTTTAGGTTTTTACACTAGGGAGAAAATACACAGTTTTCACATGCAAGTCCAAGTTATTTCACTTATGAGTATGGTTTCTAGTTGCACCCACTCACCTATAAATGGCAGAGATTTATCTTTCTCATAGCTGAGTAATGCTCCATTATATAAAAATACTACTTTTTTATCCTCAGTTGATGGGCTTATGGGTTTTTTGCAAGATTTAGCTATTACAAATTATGCTGCTATAAACATAAGTGCACATACATTGCTGTGGTGTGATGTTTTTAGGTATTCTGGGAAAATAGCCAGAATTTGACTACCTCAGTTGAATGGGAGCTCAATCCTAGCTTTTTGAGGAGTATCCACACTAATTTCCACAGTCTACATCCCATCAACAGGGAAGAATTGTTCCTTTTACCCTACAACCCCAACAGCATTTGTTATTGGTTGATTTCTTTATGAAAGCCATTCTATCTGGGGTGAGATGGAAGCTCAGTGTTTCTTTAATTTGTATTTTCAAATGACCAATGGTGTTGAATATTTTTTTCACATATTTATTTGCCATTTCTATTTCTCCATTTGAAAAGTGTGTATTCATCTCACGTGCCCATTATTTAATTGAGTCTTTGAATTTTGGGGCTAGTTTTTAAAATTCTAACAAAAATCCTAAATCTACTTTAGGAGAAAGTAGGTAGAAATCTTTAAGACACAGGGGTAGGCAGACAGTTCATGAACATAAACTAAACTGCACGTGATATACATCAAATTTCAACAACTGGGATCTCATCTTTTTGAGAAGTTTCTGCATGTCAAAAGAAACCACCAAGTAAAAGAAGAACACATGAATTGGGAATACATTTTATCTGACTTTCCCCCTGACAAAGGACTTCTACCCAGAACATACAAAGAATTTATTAATTTTGTGTGTGTATTTGGGTACACTAATGTTCAGTGCATATATATTTATTATTGTTATCTCTTTTTCTTGGAGTATTCTCTTAACTAGTATGTAGTGACCTTCTTTATCTCTTTTCATTAGTCTTTGCTTGAAGTTCACAATGTGTGCAAATAAAATAGCCAGATCTTCTTTTCTCTGTTTTCCTGTGGGGTAGAGTACTGTTTTCCATGCACTAACTCTCAGTGTATAAATTCTTTTTTGAGTTAAATGTGTTTCTTTTATGCATCATACTGTTGGATCTTGCTTCTTGATCCATTCTGCCAGTCTCTTTCTTTTGATTGGTGAATTGAAGTCTATATAAATTTACATTGATGACTATAATAGATATTTATTGGCCTATCTTTCTCATATTATTTTCTTGCTGTTAATTCCTTCTCTTTCCCCTTTATTGAATTGCTTAGCCTGTTTGGTGGTTTGTTTCATTTGGTGTTTTATTGATTGTGTCTTCATTTTCTCTTTCTAATATATCCTTCAGAGCATTCCAAAGAGCTGGTTTAGTTTTCATGAACTTCCTTGGGTGTTCTTTAGAATCTTATAGGAAATAAGAAGCATCATATTTCTCAATCAATTTTGAAAGATATTTTTGCAGAGTGCATTTATCTAGGTTGGAAGTTGTATTCTTTTATTGCTTGAAATACTTCACTCTACACTCACTTTGGTTGGAAAGCTTGTGTTGAGAAGTCTGCTGTGATTCTGATGGACTTTTCTTTATAGGTGATGTGATTATTTTCTCTCTTCTTAGTATTCTGTTTTGTGATAAATTTCTGGAATATTGATTTTTATATGCCTTTGTATAAATCATTTTTGTCTTGGCTGCTTGGAGTTCTAAATGCTTTATTTAATTTTATGTCAAACTTTTTATCCTGTTTGGGAAGTTATCTGCCATTATTTATGTGAAGAGGTCTTTTTCGTGGAATTTGTGTTGTCACCACTTTCCTCACTGAGCCCAAGCAATTTTATGTTGCACTTTGCTTCATCCTGCGGCTGTTGGATTCACTTTTAACAAACTCTTGCTATTTTTAAGAAATCTTTCTTTCATGGTCATTCGCTGCAATTCTGTTTTATAGATACAGTATTCAATCCTCATTTTCATTTAATCTGTTGTATATACGTTCAATCTAGTTTTTATCACATTTAATCAGATTTCTGTTTGGATCTATTTCATGGATTTTATTTCTTTCCCATGTTAGTCATTTATGATTTCTGCCATTTTCTTAAGGTCTTGTTTGTATCAGTGTCTACTCTCTTACATTTTGATCATCATTTCTTTTTGTCCCATACAAATTGTTCTTCTATAGCTTTTTCCAGTTGCATTTTCACTTCTATTGATATCATTTCAGAAAGTTCCAGTGCTTGACTTTCAGTTTCCTTTATTTCACTGTACTCTGCACTTGTTTCTAAATGGGATGGGAGTCTTAGGTAGAATATTGCTTGTGTGTTTGTCATTTTCTATTTTCTCTTTTTTGTTTCATTGTGCTTCCTTTTTTCCTGCTTAATAATTTATTATGATAGCTAGCTTTGTGGCTAGTATGAAAACTTCCCTATGAGACGTATATTCTTTAAGGATGTCTTCTAGATATAGTCAATTATTTATGTCTGTTTCAAGAACCTGCCTTCTCTTTTTATTGAGGATTAAAAGCTATTTGGTTCAGCACTCACCACCTTGGTTGTGGTGATGATTATGACTCAACAGAATCAGTGTTATCAAGTAAGGAAGAAAAACTGGTCATAACGTGTATGACCTCATAGCTAAAGCAACATCATCAAGTAGAACCCAATTACTGACAAATTATGGTAGCTTTCAACCCTATAACTTTAACCATAGGATCAAATTCTACAGTTTTATAACCGAATTCAACATGTACTAGAAACTAGTAGCAATGATCTTACCCTCAATGGAGTGATTTTACTCTGTTGCTGGGGTGGGGGTGGTTTCAAGAGGGAACAAGGACAAGATAGATAGATGAATGTTGTCAAATATAGTAGAAGCAAGGTAGTATGGCAATGATGATCACAAAAGATTTGGAAAGTTGGAAGATGTAGGAGAGAAAGCTAAAAGATAAAATGCAGGAGTATTAAAATGAATCAGAAAAAAAGAGATAATGTTTACTCACTACAAGATATCATAATTTCAAGAAGTAATTGGGGAAAGAAATATGAGTAGAAGAAAACAAAAGAGTTTAATTGAGAGAGAGAGAGAGAGAGAGAGAGAACAATAGCAACAGCTAAATCCTCTAAAGTCCAGTCAAAGCAAAGATAACCACACAAAACAAAACAAAATGAAACACCCCAACCATAAAGAAATCTGATAGCCAAGCAGACAAACAGAAATCAATGTAGTAAAGTTTCTCCCATGATCAAAGTTCTGTGGTAGTGTCCAAGTAGTTTCCAGAAATGTGCTGTGTACCTGAGTCAGATTTGCTATAGGATTTGTGCTAGGTACAAAGCTGACCTTAGTCTATGGGTGTGGGAGTTGTGACTGGAGTTCTCCAGAAATCTTTGATATAGATTAGCAGACCTAGCCACTGATGTTCCATGTGTTTGTATGCTGAAGCACCAGGATGATTAGCCTAACTTACCAACTCCTGGACACTTACTGCTTCTTCAGACTCTTCCATGCCACTGTTTTCACCTACAGTGTATATGTACCTCAGCCAGGGCCTAGTCTCATCTTGCTGGCCTTGCCTACTGTTGTGTGTGTCCACACCTGGGCATGATGGCCTGTATCTCTGGTACCCTTCTTCTCACTGTTGCTTTGGACTTTTCCAGACCACTTGATCACACCTGCCACATGCACTGAGCACCGGGCAGTGGCTGGTCTGATTCTCCACCTGAAGCATGTGGTGTATACTTTTATAACATGGAAAACATTGTTCATGTCTTTAGAAGAAGTCAAACTATATGAAGAAATCAGATATTAAAAATTAGGAAATTGGAGGAAATTATGGATAAAGTTCTCAAAACAATGTGGGGAAAAAAACAGAATTGGCCTGCAAGGGTGGAAGAGAGAGATGACTTGATCTGAAACTATCAAAAGGCTATAATGTGGATGTAGTGGCACATACCTATAATCCAGCACTTAGGAGACTGAGACAGGAGTATCATTGTAAGGTTGAGACCAACCTAGGCTACACAGTGAGCTCCAGGCCAGCCTGAACTGCATAGAGAAACCAATCTTAAATACAGAGACATACATATATACATACATACATACATACATACATACATACAGACAGACACACACACACACACACACACACATACACACACACACACACCCCACATGCTAGGTTAAAAGTTAAAAAAAATATGTTGGAGGTAAATAAGTAGCTGTGTCAAAATAACCTTGATTTTTCCATATGAAAAAATGAAATTAAATATCTGAGAAACAGGAAGAATTTAGAGTTTTGTGATGTAAGCTCCAAATAGCTTTAAAGAAAATGAGAGTTGTTGATCAAGAAGTCTATGTGATTAGGATTGCTGCATCATGTGATGAGCACAATGACACAAATCTGCACTGTTATGAGACTATCTTTTGCAATATTCAGTGGTAAAGTGTAGATGCTGAGAATTTATATGTTGAAAATTATGCATGATTGCACATTTAAGAGCATGTGAAATCAGGAGAGTATTGTCAGTACCTAGTATTGAAATGATGGCACATGGATCACCAATGATGAAACTTGACCTACAGGGTCAGTTAAAGTGGACACCAGGAACTGCAGACCCCAGTGAATGTAGGGAAGGAGCTCATGAAAATATGTGAACATAATGAAAGTAAAAAGTTGTATTCACAAATGAGATATTGGGATTTTTATTTTAAGAGGCATTAAAGATCTGAGAAATGCCTAGAACAAAATCACAACTATCATTATTAGTAATTGATGTAGAGTGCAAATGTGTTCATACCCCAGCGGAGGTGGGGTTCATTTGCATCCATCTTAGCAGACCCTACAGAGCACCCCTACCCCTCACCTCACCAATCACTAGCCTTACTTTTCATCATCATATTTTGCATGCTTTTCCCCTGAGAACTTTCACTATCTTCTGTAGCCTGCTTTGCTACCTGCAATATAGGAAAAATGCAAGGAAATTAGTGTGCCCATGTCTTTCCTACTGCTCAGAAATGATGTGTGACTCTTACCTATGGATGGGATTATGTGAGTGTTTTTTTTATGTATTTGGTACAGGATCCCACTATGGATTTTGGACTCATAGTGATCCTCCTGTTTTCAGCCTCCTCAGCACTGGGATTACAGGCATAAGCCACCATGCCTGGATCATTGGCTGGCTCAGTGCACCCTGGGGATGGGGTCATTGTGGCATGCTGGACTGGAAGTCGAACCCTGGTCCCTGACATTGCCAAAACAGGCACTTAGTCTGTTGAGCAACCTCACCAGCCCTACATGAGTGTTTGATTAACCCGCCGGGCAGAATTTTCCTAATAAGGTTCAGGTTTTTTCCTCAGTGGTGTCTAGATGTGAAACATATTTTTTTTATGGTTATATTGTCTTCCTTGATGATTTGCTACTCTTCCCTCAAATTCTTATCTTTGATTCTGCCTTAATCAGCAGGTGATTTAAATGATAGGATATAAAAATAACATATTTTTCAAGGTGAGAAGAATAAGAATAACTTATAAAGCAGTTAAATTACCCACACAGCATTTTTACAAAAGTAACATTAAAACATGGCAAATATATACTGGAGAATAAAGTTTAAATGACAACATTATAGTCACTCAACAGATATTGATTATTTATGATATTCCAGAGTGGGAATAGACAGCTGCCATAAATAGAAATCAAATTAGGTACTAGTGGGATGGAGAGATGGGTCAGTGGTCTAAGCACCTGCTTGGCAAGTGCAAGGCCCCCAGCTCGATCCCTGGTATTGCATGCCCTGATGGCCCCAGAATCCCAGGAACACCATGCTGGCCACTGAAGCCAGGCATGGTGGCATATGCCTGTGGTCCCAGTGCTGAGGAAACTGAGACAGGAGAATCACTATGAGTCCCCAAGCAGCATATCAAGACCCTGTACCAAACAAATAAATAATATTAAAAAATACAAAGAAAGTATTACTCACAATTTTGATATGCTTGTAGACTATTATGTGAGTTAAAACTATGAGTGGAAAATTATAACAAATTATTAAACTCATGACTTAATATGCATATTATACTGAAATGAAGAAGGAATGAAGGTCAAGTATCATGAAAGATAAGGTAAAGCAAAGTAGAGCAGGATAGATGTTAAGGAGTGAAAGATAATGTTTCTTTTCGGATGTTACAGTCAATGAAGAGAAACTGGTGGTGAACAAGGCTCCACTGTGGACAGAGCATGGAGAGGTGAAAATTTCTAGTCAAGGGACAAGGTAGGGTGAGCAATTAGAAAACAAGGTCAGTAACTGAGGGTGGTCAGGTATCCAGAGTAGGAAATTCAGTTCCCCAAAATACAGATGCAGTGTGGAGTCTTAGAGGAATTGGAACATTTGACCACAGCTGGCCTAGGAGAGTCAAGTAGAAGCCAAACTCAATAATTGACCTTGACAATTAAGGAGATATTAACCAGGAAAAGGGAGTGAAAGGAGTACCAATTCCTTAGGAAAGGAGAATGGTCTATGTTGCAGAAGAGGAGATAGGACATATGTAGTAAGCCAGGAGAGGCTCAGTGGTCCTGGAATTTGGATAAAAGAAAAGATAAACATGAGAAGTGAGGCAAAGTGAAGTCATTCCTTACATGTTGGCTCATGAGCACAGAAATCTATCCTGAGACAAAGACATGTCTTTGAAGAAATTAGAATAAGTAAAGGAATTTTTCAGTACCTTTATTTTCTGTGTATAATAGTGCAATGGAATTTAGAAGAACTCATTAGTAATCACAACAATAAATTAATAAACAAGAAAATAGCAAAGATTGATTGCTAAATTGTATTAGATGATGTGATGAAAAATGGGTAATTTCTTCATATGTATTGGTTTAGCAAGCCATCTCTGCAAAAGCAGAATTTAAGAGATTTAAGAAGGACTCAGGTATGGCACAAAAAGGGGCAGACCCAGAGAAAGCAGCTGTTTGAATGGGATTTCCAGTCCTAGTTTTTTAAGGAGTCTCCACACTGATTTCTATAATGGTCGCACCAGTGTACATTCCCATCAGCAGTGGAGAAGAGTTCTTTTTCTCCACAGCCTCTCCAACATTTGTTGCTGGTTGATTTCTTCATGATAGCCATTTTTTGTGGGGTGAGATGGTATCTCAGCATTGTTTTAACTTGCATTTCATGATGGCTAGTGATGTGGTGCATTTTTTCATATATTTATTCACTTCTTTAATTTTGCCCTCTGAGAAGTATGTGTTTATCACAGATGCCCATTTCTGTATTGGGTCTTTAAATTCTGAGGCCCTAATGTTTTTGGTTCTTTATAAAGTCTAGAGGGCAGACCTTTGTCTGAGTGCTTATTTGTCAAGATTTTTCCAAATTTATGGGTTGTCTTTTCATTTTGTTTGTAATTTCTTTTGATGTGCAAAGACTTCTCAATGAGAGGAGATCCCAGTTGTTAATTTTTTTAAGTGTTACCCGTGCAATTTGATTTTTGTTCACGAACTCTTTGCTTACCCATATGTCTTCAAGAGTTCCTCCTACTTTCTGTTCCAGGAGATTTAGTGTTAATGTTTTAATGTTTAGATCTTTAATCCATTTTGACTTTAGCTTAGTACATGGTGATAGATGTGGGTCAAGTTTTAGTTTTTGGCATGTAGAGAGCTAGTATTTCTAGCACCGTTTGCTAAAGAGGTTATCTTTCTTCCAGTAAGCATTTTTGGCCCTTAGTCAGGTATTGTAATGTCTCCTACCTTGTCTTTGTTTCCCAGGATTGCCTTTGTTATTCTAGGTCTTTTCTGGTTACAAATAAATTTTAGGACTGATTTCTCTAGGTTGAGAAAACAGCTGTTCTGTACAGAGCCTGTTCTGAATCCAGTTTACTATTCCTGAAGAATGGAAATAAAGATGACATGGCTGGAAAATATTCTGCATGAGAAGACTAACAGATAAACTCTTACACAAGAATGTTCTAGTTCAGGTAATGCTTTTCAACTCACATTAACAGGAAGACCAGTGTTCAATGTCTTATGTAGAACAGAAAATTAAAAATTTCATTGTTTAATCTTCTAAATTTGTGGTAATTTCTACAATAGCAAGAGCAAACAAATACAGGAGACAGCGACAACTGGCAAGTAAGAAGACTGAAATATCTGAGTAAGAGCTGAGCAGTCTTTCCAAAGTTAACACATTTCCAGGAAAATGTGGTGCAACAAGAGCAAAACCAACATGACCAGTTATGAGTGGGCTGTAGTGATTTGATGAAAAATGGGCAAGTTGGACTTGAACACTCAGAGTATATGTAAAGAGAAATGAATGGATTTGGGATAGGTTTTTTTTTTTTTTTTTTTTTTT
>NW_004525278.1:14063-15908 GCF_000260255.1 Octodon degus
GCCGGGCCTGGGATAGGTTTTGAAGTTGAAAGTGGGATAATTTTGCTTGTCAATTAGATTTGGAGAGGGACATAAAAATAGTTTTCAAGGGAAACAAATAATTTTCTGCCTTATAGGCTGACTGTGGTACTTCTTTCTGAGTCAAAGAACATTTAGTTTGGGAGGTACAGAATCACGTTCGACACCACATTATTATTTTATGTCTTTATGGAGTTTTTAAGTACTTGGTTAGATATGTAAATATGAATTTCTTGGAAGAAGTTGGATATGTAGTTTTAAACTGAGAATCACAAATGCAGTGTATTCAAAGTCACCAAGGAAGAATGTTACAAGGAAAAAGGAGAGTCATAGACATTCTAAACACTAAAGTAAAAAAGAAAACAAAAATGAAGAACCAAGAATGGGTGATCAGTGACAAAAAAAAAAAAAAAAAGTCAAATTTGCATGGTATCACAGAAGACAAGGGAACAAAGTATCTCCAGAATGTTGTCTTCAATACACCTAAGAGGGTACTGAAATGGGATACATCGAATGCACTTGGCATGGAGATCATATGGGATATTGGCAAAGTCATAGCGAAATGATAGAATAAGAAGCAAACTGAAATAAATTAAGGGAGATCACAAGATCTGGAAGTGTGGACAGTGATTGCATGGCACTCATGACAACAATTTTTGCTTTGAAGGAAAGTATCGAAATGCAAAAGTTATGGTGATGAGATGTTTTATTAATAAAATAATTTTGCACAACTGAATATTTCACACATTGATTTTCTTACTGCATCATTTTGCAACAGAGCTCCAACTTTCTGTTATGATTTAGTCTTGATATGTGCCCTCAAAATTCATCTCCAGAGGCAGGGGTTTGGGAAGGTGACTGTGTAATGGGGCTCTATACTCATCAGTGGATTCATCAATTGATGAGTTTATGGTTGAAAGTGGTCCTGTGGTTGGAGGTGGTCACTGGGGTGGAATCTAGGGTGGGTGTATCCTTGCCCTGGCTCCTGCTCTCTCACTCTCTACTTCCTATCTGACATGAGGTGAGCCTCTTTGCTACACCCAGCCCTTCTTCCATTTCTGCCTTGCAGCCAAAGAAACATGAATGGAATCCCCCAAACTATGAGGCAAAATCTTCTCTCTTCCTTGTGTTGTCAGGTATTTGGGCCTACTGACAAGAAAGGTGACTAGTGCTCCTTCCAACTCAGGCATATGTATTCCTTATTTATCCATTTATTTATTTGCAGTGAGTATTTGTTGAAAACCTACAAATTAGAGGCTCTGAAGTACTAGCTGGAAAACAGTCACATCATTGCTGTCAAAAGCATTGAGAAAATATTTTAAATATAAAATATATGAAAAATATCTGGTATGTAAGAAAATACTTAGGAATTACCCTTAGGTCATTTTTGCGCATTAAAAGTTTTGATTTTTCAAACCATTTTCATAAATTATGAGGAGCTCTATTAAAAAAATGTCTGTTGTTCTTAGTATACTTCCTTTTAGTGAACTAACTTCATACCACTCTTTAAGACATACTTCATGGTTGTTTTCCTAGGGCAGTCTTTCATATAGAATCACTTTGGCAGTTATACTCTTAGAAAATGTAGCCATTGAAATGTAAGGTCTTATTTAATATTTAATATCTTCCAGAACTCTTGTGAAAAATCAGCTACATAGCCAGAAGGGATCTATTTTGCTTTGAATTTGTGCATCATTTCTTGCATACTGCTTACATGGATTTACCATATTGCTTACGTTGCCTTGTAGGAAAGAAGACCATGTTTTTTTTTTTTTTTTTTTTTTTTTGTTTCAAGAATGTTCAAACTTAGCAAGCTCTAACAAATAC
>NW_004525278.1:16008-18136 GCF_000260255.1 Octodon degus
TTACGTTGCCTTGTAGGAAAGAAGACCATGTTTTTTACTGTACTTTTAAAAGTATTTTTCCAGAATGTTCAAACTTAGCAAGCTCTAACAAATACATTTTGAATAGATATTCTAAGTGTCTTATGGAATAATAAGACTAAGACAACACAGAATTCAGCTATCAATTTGCTAAAATTAAATTATTGATTTTGCCCATATCCTGGTTGCTGTATTTACTAGTGGTTACATACAAACAAATCCCTTCAAATCCAACTTAATAGAATAAGGTCTTATAAAATCTCTAAGGCATTTATTATTGATGTGTTGCTCAGTGAATGTTACCTCCTTTTCCTTGGTATTTAGAAGTATTTTTTTCTCCTTTTTGGGGGGAGGCACTCAAGATGCCTTCAGGGCAGGTCTAGTTTGGCTTGAGGATGAGTGGATTGAAACACAGCATCCTGAGCCTGGCTGTTTTGTTTCAGCAGGCACTTAAACACCTGAGCTAATGGGCAGGCCCCCTTCCTTGGTATGCAGTTGCTAGAGGAAATAGAATGAATTCAGGTAGGCTAATTCAGTGTCATTGCTGGGATGAGTGTTGAACTTAGAATTTGAAAATCGGTGTTAAATAAGTAAATGCTTCATCAGCACTGCCTTTTAACAGCAATTGATTGTCTTAGGCATTGAAATGTGAAAATTACTCTTGAAAGTTAAGGGGGAAATGGAAGATGATTTAGATTGAAATAAATTTGAGTTTCATTTTAGAGAAAATTATAAAAGATCAGAGTTTTCTCAGAGGAGGTATAATACTTCCAGGTTTGAGTTTAAGTTATAAATATCTCAGAAACTGCCTTACTCATGGTGCTGCAATTTATTCCCAGCTGCATCTCTTACTTAAGCAAAACTGTGTGACTATACCTGAAAATGGTGACAGGAAAGGGCTTGGAACGGTGGCACCCAGTTCTAGGTTGAATCTGGCCTTTGTATGACATAAAGTAGTTATTCAATAATTATAATAAGAAGTATAAAATGCTGTCCTTGCCCTGCATGCACTTTTCATTCTAAACCTGATCTCATAGCTCCTGTAGCATGGCTCTTTTTAGGAAGGAGAAGATTCTCCCTCTAGAGGAGCAAATGCATCATGAAGACACACAGAAACTCTTTCTTCTTTGTAGCCTCTGTTAAAGCTCCCAAACCATTATTTATATTTTATGAAAATAAAATTTTCTTTGCATACTATAACCTAAAGTGGAAACCTTGTAAGTTTTTACATCCTTAAGATGGATAGTACCTATTGAACTGTGTTGCATATTGTACACCAAGGAGTCAAAAGAGAGAGAGTGGCAAGAAAGAAATTAAAGAATGATGGTCCCAGAAGAGTACCAGAGAAATTAACTTGAAATCCCTATAGAATTCCAGATAATCTTTGGAAGAAGAATCAATTAATTACAAAGTTGAGGCCTTCCTAGCAATGAGGCAACGTTTCTTGGTTTGAACCCACAGGTACTGTCTCCAAGCTGTTCTGTGGTAAATAAAACAGAATCCACAAAGCAAATTTTATCTGCTTTATGGGTAGTTTAATACACGGTCTTAAACAGATGTCAGAAAATATCAGACAGCTTGATAGTATTTTTAATAATTAAGAAATCACAACTTCCAATATACACTGTTAACCTGCTTTCTGTATAAAACGTCATTATGTGATTTCCTTGACTTATAAAGCAGAAAATATTTGTCTCATTGTCAGGTCTTTGAAAATTTCAAATGCAAATAATCAATCATTGCATTTCTTGAAATAAGAAATCCATACTAAACTTCTTAAAGGTCTGATCTATATGCACCATGTTCTGCTGTGCTTGTTATTACAGCAATCAGCTGTTGGCCCCTTCCCAAACCCACACAGAGAACATGTAAAAATCCAATGCTTTGTGGAGAAAGTATGATATGGGGTGATTTTGAAGGCACAGAATAAGCTATGTAACCTAAAGAGAAAAGTGCTTTCCCCAGTTTACAAACATGCTGCTCCAGCTTCTGGTACCTCCCACTAGTGGTAAGAGTCTTGCAAAGTGCAGCCTAGAGGAACTTGGAGACATCATACCTATGGAGAGGGTGATATTGAGGAGAGCCCATGCTGTGCAACCGCATTTGTATG
>NW_004525278.1:18986-21895 GCF_000260255.1 Octodon degus
TTTAGTCCTTCAATATCCTTCTGCTTCTGTGTGAGAAGCACTTGACTGGTTCTGGTAAAGGAAGTGTGATAAGAACTGAAAAGTGTCCCTTCAGCACAGAGGCAGTGAGAGTCTGAGGGACCTCCTTTATCTTGTCACCTTTCTTTCTCTCTGCTGCAGTGACTTTGGATCCTTCCTAGGAGAGATTGTGCAATCCCAAAATGAAGGAGACCTTCTGACTCACATTAAATGAGAAGGTGTGACAGAAACAAGCCTTGTTAATGAAACTATCAAGGCTGGAAGCTCCATTTTTTCTTGCAAAACCACTTATCTTGTCCTAGATAACTTGAGGTTAAGTGTTGGGATTTTCATTATTATTTTTAATGTGACGTTGATGGAGCAGTTGCCCAAAAAAAGTAGAGAAATCAATTAGAACCTCACAAGATAGTGATCCAAATTATATCCAAGCAAAACAATGAAACTCTTGATGTAAGGTGCGAGGCAGATGGCCTTGTTTTTTGACTACCATTGGCTGTACCTGGAGAAGGATTCATAATTAAAAATGTTATTAGGAAAGAATTAACAAAGTTGTGAGCAAACATGGAATCATAGATCATCTCTAAAATTTATAGACTTGCCAATAGGGAAGTATTCCTAGTTTATTCCAATAAAGTGCCCATGAATATTTTCAGTTGCTACAGATGAAAATTCAAAGTTGTGAAGTTGTTATGTTTTCTTTCAAGCTTGATAACATCAAGGCAGTGATTGGTAGGGGGAAGATATCATGGGAATGAGAAAAAAAGGAAAAATAGAAAATCTGAAACTGAATCTCAAAAATGTTTTAATTATCTTTATGCTTATTAGTATGTTAGATTAATTGGAAGAAAATAAACTCAAAACCAAAGGCATAAGAGCAATGGTGTTGATAAAGTTCCTTTAAAAAAAAACACTTTAATTTGTTCTTTTCTCTTTCTTAGCCTCACATTGGATAATCTAAGTGGAAGTATTTTCCACTGAGGTTATTATATTTTGCCTGTAAAACACTGTGTAGAATTCCTGTCATAAATAATTTTGCTCTTTAAAATTAATTAAATTAAAAAATAGAATAAAATTTCTTTAAATATTTAAAAAATTAAAGTAACCCTTGGAATTTTGATCTTTCTCAGGTTGAAACTAGATTCAGAAAGCTACATCACCCAAGAGCTAACTTCCTTTCTGTATACCTTAAAAGGTATTGAAATGGGAAAACAATTCCAGGAACACAATTTAGGAGCTCAGGAAAATAATGTACTCAGGCAATTGTACTGAAGAAAAGAATTGTGACCTAAGTAAGAACTGCCATTTCCAATACATGGGGCTTTTAACATTGTGTGCAATATACATTCCATTGTCTTGTTTCTTGAATGAAAATTTCATTATGGCTCTGGTCTTGATCCACCATTTTAATTTTGAATGTATCTGGGAAAGCTTACAACTTTGGTTTTTAGTTGGAGCTGATGGAGAGAGCCATGTGGACAAGCTTCTCAAGGAAATGGGTTTTTCATTTTGTGTCACCAGTTTAGAGCAGCACAATTCATTAACCCTTAAATCTTGGAAGTGGTCTAAACACCATCAGTGGATGAATGGATAAAGAAAAACATGATATTTATTACCAATGGCATGCTAAAGAATAAAATTGTGTCAATTGTAGGGAAAGGGAATCAGCTTGATACCACAATATTAAGTATAATAAAGCAAACACACATGCTTACATATTATGCAATCTTTCTTATATGCGGAACCCAAAATATAAATAAAAGGTAGGTAATAGGAAAAAGAGAGATCAATATTTTGCAAAAGGGAAAGGGAACCAAGAGATGGAAAAAGCAGAAGTGGAAAAGTATGAAAAAATTATATAAAGATGCATTATATACATGTATCAATTTCCCATACGAAATGCAATCATTATGTACTACACTTCTATGCTAATGAATTGCAAAGTGGAGCAAAAAAAGTCTCATGTTAATATTTTCATTGACATATTGGTTGCTTAGGAGTGTGCTATTTAATTTTCATGTATTCATACAGTGTACAAAGTTTTTTCTATGATTAATTTTGGAATTCCTCCATTGTGTTCAGAAAATACTTGTTATAATTTTGGTTTTCAATATTTATTGAGACTTGTTTTGGAGCCTAGCATATGTTCTATGCTGCAGAAATTTCCATCTGCTGCTGAGAAAAAACTTGCATTCCTCTGCTGTTGGATGGAATATTCTGTTAATGTTTTTAGATGCATTGTTTTTTCTTTTGTGCTCTCTATCTCAGATATTTCTTTTTTATTTTGTATTTGGATGTTCATTCCCGACAGGTGTAGGTCTTGGAATGGGATGAATAAATTCCCATATTTTGTCTTCCATGTGTCTCCAATGTCATTAAAAATGAATGGCTTGATAAATTTTAAAAAGCTTGTGCAGTTATTTTCCAAAGGAATATTAAAGTTCTGGGTCCAGTTAGCGATTAACAGATCAGAACTGAATCCATCTCTTTTTTAAAAAGTCCATCCACTAAATCAAAATATAATGAAAAGAAAGGCAGAAATTTCTTTATGAATAAAGTTGGGAACCTCAGGCAAACTTACAAATATAGAGTTACACCTTGTTATGTAAACAATGTGACAAAATGCTCCTTTCTGAGGCTTGATTTCTTGTGTGCATAATGTTGCCTCAGTAACTCTCTGCTCAATTGTCTTTTCCTGGAACTTGTGAAGCCAGACTTGGATTGAAAAAGTTTTAAAAGAATTAGAGAAAAAGACTTGTGAAAATATAAAAGAAACAGCAGGTATATGAAAGAAAAAGACTTGAAAAGAGTAACCTGAAAAATATCTTTGTTTCCAAATTTGTCTTTGTTTCTTAACTGTATAATTGTTTCAATAGCCTCGGTAAACAAACAAA
>NW_004525278.1:23985-26350 GCF_000260255.1 Octodon degus
CCTGGGGTGTGGAGGGCCAGCCCTAGAGTAACTCAGCTCAGGTGTTGAGGAAGAATTCTGCATGCCACTTCCTCAGAGATGCTTGGTCTTCGCAGCCGCACCATTGAGTCAACACAGTCAGCTTGGAAGGAAGGAAGAGAGGTTTGGTAGAAGGTGCAGATGCTGGTCCTCTCTTTGCTTTGCTCTTTTCTGCCACCATGACCTGCTACCTTCTGTCTTGTGCTATTCTCTCTGCCTTGGAGTCAGCTAAGTATAGACTGAAACCTTCACTAATTGTGAGCTAAATAGACCTTTCCTTTCTTAATTTTGGGTCAGATATTTTGTCCCAGCAATGAATGAAAAATATCTGAGACAAAGTGGTAACTTGAGGCCGGGGGAATGGCTCAGTAAAATAAGCACTTGCTTGGCAAGCTCAAGGGCCTGCATTCAATCCCCAGTTCCCTTGCTTGGCAAGCTCAAGGGCCTGCATTCAATCCCCAGTTCCGCCAAAAAAAAAAAAAAAAAAAAAAAAAATAAGCAGTACCTTGCTTTGTGAATGTTTTTGTTTCTAAACAATATGGTTTACAAATAGAAGCTTTTGAGAAAATGATTTGTTTGTAAAATGGATTGGGTGACAAACACGACTCCAACCATTTGTCCTGCCAAGCCCAAATGTATCCATCTTTTCCAGAATCAGTATCATGGAAAAAATTAAGTTTTGAACAGAGGCACCACTGTGTATCATTCCACCATGGAAGAAAACTAAGTATAACTTAGAATTATATATTCAGCAAATGCTACTGAATGTTATGAAGGAAAATTAACTATAGCAGAATTATATAGAGAATTGTATATCCAACAAATGAAAAAATAGTTAAAACATTAAAAAAAAAAACTAAGAGGGGCTTAGTGGTCTTAATGCCTGCCTGACAAATGCAAGGACCCGGTTTGATCCTTGGTACTGCATGCTGTGCTGTGTGCCAACCTCCAAAACAGGGCATGATGGTGTGTGCCTGGATGGAGGATTGCTATGGGTCTGTGCTGTGTAGTAAGACCCTTACCAAATAAATTAAAAAGTAAATAGAAGATTAAAAAACACTAAGAGAGTTTACCAACATAGTATTTATAAAAGTTTACATGCATGATAGATTAAGAAGAAGCTAAAAGGAATGAACAACATATAAATTCAAAAGTAGACCACCAAACATGCTGTCTACATAAATGAATATAATATTTTTTTAGAAAATGTACAGGATCAACATTCTGTACTCTAATAATACATAGGTTGAAATTGTTCTGATTACAGTTATAATGATAAAGGTTCTTGAGGTGTGCATGAAGGAAATTCAATTATGCACTGAAATGATTTCAAGACCAAAAGCCAGGTACTGTTGCATGTATTTGTAATCCAAGCTACTTGAGAGGCTGAGGAATAAGAATATCTTGAACTGATGTTTGATATTAGCTTGAGAAAGTTATAAAGATATCTCAAGTAACAAAAGAAACAAAATATAATTCCTATGATAAATGCAAAGTATCATTTTATAGCCAGATCCTAAAAAATGTTTACAAGTGTGCACATAAGAATTTCTAAAACAGTGGTGGGTGGTGATATGAAATGCAAAACAAAACAACATCAGTCAAAAACAATGCAAGACAACATGTATAACAAAATTGGAATAAATTGACAACAAAATAGTGTAACTGAATTCAAGTCTAAATATAAAAAAAATCAAAATAATTCTAAAATCCATCAATGTGGATATCAAATAAATCATTTGAAAATTTCTGATTTTGTTATTTGTTATAATGCTGAAATTTCTAAATTCTCAAAACTTCAGGAAATGGGTTACTAGAGGTAAAATTTTTGGAAAATAAATATACTAGAATTCTGAGCAACTGTTACTGAAAGGAACAAAAGGATAGCTATATAACTAACTAAACAAAATTAACAGGAAAATGTGGCCAAATACTGACAATGAAATTTCAAGCATTAAAAAAACACATACACATATATTATGGTCTTGTGTATACTAATAAATTTAGTTCATTGTAGATAGAAAAATACAGTAAGTATAGACAGAAATACACAAATCCATCATCATGATGGGATGCTTACATGTAACCTTTTCCACTGATGTTAGTTCAAGAAAGTAAGGATTCAATAATTATAATACTAAGTCTAATAAAATATTGTATAATAGTCTGAGACCTACAACTTAAACTATGAAACTTACTCTACAGTACATGTAGGACCTTTGCAAATAATGATTATACAATAGAACAAAAGAGACTCCCAATATCTTTCAAAGCTTTGGTGTCTTACAGTCCAATACAGTGAAATAAATCTGTTACCATTGTCAAAAAGCTAAGTTAAAACTTTTAA
>NW_004525278.1:26450-41022 GCF_000260255.1 Octodon degus
ATAAATTAAGTAACATAGTATAAAAGGAAATCAGAAAAATAAGATAATGCAGAGCAAACTTTACTGAAACAACAAAATAGAAAAACAATATGCTTGATTATGAAACAATCCAAACAAAACATTGTATGTCAAGAAAAAGACAAAGAAAATGAAACAAAAGAAGGAATAGAAGCAAGTATAATTTCTATGATGATGATAAATAAAATAATTTTATGAGAACCTGGCTTACAAATGTGAGACCTGGATTTGTTAGGTGCATCTCTAGTGAAGTATAACATCAAATCTGGAGGGGAGGAGAGAGACAGCCTGCACAGGGCTCTGGGTAGTTTTGGCTTGACTCTCTTTCCTCCACTTTCTTGCTGTGGATTCCAAGAATTCCTCTATGAGAAATGCAGCTTCTTGAGATAAATAAGATTTGGCTACAGCAGCCTGAGCTCTGCTCTTCATGATGAGAAACAGATGTAATCCAGCATTTTATACCCTATGCCACTTGGGCTATAAACTCACAGCAATTGGGTCCCCCAGGGTTGTCCAGGAGATCCTGCATAGACAAAACTCTCTTCACCTTGAGCTACTTTTGAGAGCCCTGGGAACAGCTCACCATGAATCCTAGCCTTTCACTCTACCTCTTTGTCAGTACTAAAACCCCACTGTGTTACTTACTGTTATGGTTTGTGTCTAGGTGTCCCCCCAAAGCTTCTTGCAGTCATTGGGAAGTTTTTGATTAATTCATGATCCAGTACTTGGATTATGAGTGCTATTTCCACCATGGAGTGGGTAATCTGCATTACAAGGTAAGAAAGGAAGAGAGGCTTGCTAGAAGCTACAGCTGCTGTTCTTCCCTTTGCTGTTTACTGTTTTCTGCCACCATGAGCTGCTGCTTTTTGCCACGTGCCACTCTGCCTTGCAGCCATCTGTGTATGGACTGAAACCTCCACTAACTATGAGCTAAATAAACCTTTTATTCATTAATTTTGGACATTGGGTATTTTGTCCCAGCAATAAGAGAAGAGTAGCTAAGACACTTGTTATAGATATGAATGCTACATTTCCCTGGACTTGGTTAAACAGTATAAAATCAGCTCATTATACAAAACACTCCCAAAGAATATGAGAGAAATATTTCTTAAACTGTCACTAATTTAATTTTACTAGCAAAGTAAGTATAGTATAAGAAGAGGAAATTTAATGCCTGATAATCTCATGAAACTGTTAAAAATATTAGACAGAAACTAACAATTTATATAAACAAACATGCTATGACCTTGTTGATTTTGTTTCAGAAATTCAAGAGAAGGTATTAGTAAATAGATTTCTCTTGATACCTTACAGAAGTAGGTAAAATGTGTTACTTAATCAAAACTCATAGATCATTGTTAATCATGTCTTGTGTTTAGATGTCCCTCCTGACTCATGTGGCCATAAGTGGGTCATTTTAGAGGTGGCTGGGCCTAGAGTGTGTGATTGATTCACAGTGTAATGCTGGGATCAAGGATATGTGATTACAGGATCATAAGACTGGGCCAACAGAAACATCCCTTACTTTTCTACTGTGAATTTGTAGTTTCCTGTAAATGTAGCCAATAGTGCATCTCAGTACCTTTCCCTGAGGGATTCAGGAAGCAACCTGTATTTACAGAATTAGTAGAATGAATGGCTTCATGTGTGAGTATGTGCAAAAGTGGCAAAACAAGATCTTGCCCCACTTTATGCTCAATCTAACTGGTATTGTATGTGTTTACCTGAACATCACGGAAGGTCCAATAGAACCACAATATTCTAGCATTTGTCAAAAAAAAGTTTTCTTTCAATTTTTCTCTTAGAAGTATCCCAGTTCAGTACAATCACACAAAAAAAATCAGCTTTCCAAGTTTTGAAAGAAGTAAAAATGACACCAGATTACTCAAGCACTGGTGATGAAAATGATCCACTATGGTAAATCATATGGTTTTATAACAGAGCAGTGGTATGAATGCATAATAATGATAATGAGCTTGATGTTGGTCATGTGAGCCAAAGTTCCTCTGACAGTGAAATGGAGCAAGAATTGGCTGATACAGGAACAGAGAATTCATAACTCCTCCATTCAGGTGATGAAGAAAACAGTGATGGGAGGTCATAATTAACTAGGCAAAACGTTACAAAATGATGACACAAGTGTTTTAGAAGTGTGTCAGACAATATAGTGACAAAGCAGGAAGAGGAGAGAGCTAGCAAGACTGCCACATAGGAAAGGAAAGCTAAGCACATGTGCTGTCAGTGTAAGGGGATGTGTTTATGGAACATGCATTGGATTTGTAAACACTGCCTTGCGTGTGACAGTTGAGACAAAGCTTATCTTGGGGGTAGAGTTTTTATTGGTAGTTTTATTGTGCTTCACATAGGAATTTATTTCTGCTGTTATATTTTAAGCATTGTAAGCAAGTATACAGCTGATGTGAAAATGTTGATGTTTATTCTAAATGCAAAATAAATATTAAGAATTTAATATTTTATTATATTGGTATTTTATGCTTGTGTTAAGTATACATTGTATGGTATAATAAGAACCTCCCAACAAAATAAGACCACTGAGATGTCAGTGATCTTACAGAAAGGATAGGAAAGCAAAATATGTATGTTGTCATTGTAAGCAATGCATGTGTATGTAACCTACTGATATGTGTGATGATTTTCTTAGGTGTAATAATTGAAGTAAAACAATTTTTTTGTAAAGTGCTACTGGTACTTTCATTGTAGTTTATAAAATAATTTATTTGTGTTATTCTTTTTAGACTGTATACCAAGAATGGTTAATGTTGAAAATGTTGATGCTTTTAAAATAAACTCAATAAATATTAAAAACAAACAATGTAATTTTGTGATGTCTTGCTTGTGAACTACTCAATGTTTATGATATAAAACTTATACAATGAAAATTAATAATTCAATAAAATATTCTAAAGAAAAAACTGGTGTGAAAGATTCATGTTTGTGTACCTTGATGACAATATTAGTCTTGTGTCCCAAGGACTAAATACATCTATTGATCGATTTACACTGCCCCAATTCTGATATACTAGATAGAATACCAAAGGAGCAGAAAAACAGTTACATTACCTTATTTCTTTTCCTGGCTTCTGGGTACCATAACTGTTCTCCTCTGCAGTGCCCCTCTGCCATGTACCACACGGCCTTAGAGCCAGCCAACAATGAACTGAAACCTCTACAAACTGTGAGTTACATAACCCTTTTCCCCTTTAACTTTGGATGTTGGGTATTTTGTCTCAGCAAAGTAACTGAGACACATGCATATGAGATAATCCAAGCTTAACATGAGAGAGGGAAGCATGAGAGAAGGTTGCCCAAGGAGAGAAAAGAAATAAGTTCTTCCCTTTGAACAGTTTCTTTCCCGTTCACAGTATCTATTTCACCTTTCAGATTTCACTTACTCTTTCAGGTTCTTACACAATGGAGACAATGCAATGTTTACACACTTGAGGCCTATTTATTTCACTTTTGAGTCTGGCCTATGGGTGCATCTGTTTACCTATTAAAGCCTCACGCAAGTGGGACAAGGGAAAGGAAAAAAGAAAAAAGAAAGGTAAAAATATACATGCTTATACAAAGGATAGTTTGAATAATTGTGCAACTGACTTCTACTGGTCTTTTGAAAAGGATGGTTTATGCTTAAATTATTTATTTATTTTTCTTTTTAATTTTTTGACCAATTTTGTGTGCTTATATCTGGTAATCTGAACAACTAATTTGAAGACAATAATATGCAATATAACAACCATTGTTGAATCCCTATCATTTTGTTTAGCAAAATTCTGTATCATTTCTAATGCCTTTTTAAAACTATGTTTTATTCTTTTAAAGATAAGTTCTAATGTTCTCATGCATGGGGGTGACAGCAGGTAACGATAATGGACTGTTTAAGTTTTTAAAATCTAGGAGAACGATTTTAAACAATAATGCTAAGTGTGTGGAGCTAAATGTGATAAACCTGATCTGAACATTACAGAATGACAACATGTATCAAAACATAATGTAGTGCCGCATCAGTACACACTATTTTTGTTTGTCAATTAAAACATTTATAACTTGTAAGACCCACTCAGAATAAAAATAATTTAAAAATACAAACAATTTTGAAGTTTCTTGCCAGGATGAAGTATATCTTCAATATAAAAAATTATTGTATTGGTGAAGCATTGAAAACATTTTCTTTTAGAACAAGAATTGAACAAAATTTTCTATCATTTTACAGTTCTTACCTCTGATAGCCACAATATGCAAGACAATGTCAAGATGCATAAATCCTCAGAATATTCATAAAAATGGAATACAAACTTATGATCATTATTAAGGGTGCCAAAAAGAATCTATAGCTAAACTACTAGGAATACTGGGATCAGCCTGATTGTCCAGAAAAAAAATATAAACATAAAAATACTAGATCTTAAATTTATATACTATCAATAATCAATTGTATTATAATAGGAAGAAGAAAATTCTGAAAAGAATCCTAGCAAATATTTGAAAGAAAATATGAACACACATAAAATTTGAACATTTTAAGAGACATAAGTAAAATAAGAGCTATATCATGCTTATAAGCTCAATACAGTAACAAAATTTATTTATTTCCCTTGTTTAGCCATCCATTCAGTTTAAAATTATCCACCTTATCAAAAGATATGTGTTCATGTGTGCCCATGTGTATAATTTTAAAAGGTATCACAGCATTTTATAGAAGCATGGAAGAGAAAGGAATAGATGATAACCAAAATATTTCCAAAGTAGATATTTTCCTTTAAAATACTAAAACTTAGTACACATGTATGACAAATAAGGTGCTATGGAATTAACTAAGGTCCAGATGACAAGCAGAGAAATCCAAAACCAATCAGTTTGTTAGAGCAGAAACCTCTCCCCAATCACCCCCCATTCCATATACGTGCATAGATACATGCCTGACAAAGAGTAAGTGACTGGTCAACATGTATTAAATACATTTTACAGGAGTTGTGCATATAGCATACCTGACAACTGGGGGAACATATCCACAACTTTAAAAATTGAAATGCTTCAGCATATTGAATTAAAAAGGGCCAGCCAGATAGCTCATTGTATTAAAGTTCCTGCTTAGGCAGATGTAGGGGCCAGGGGTTTGATCCCAGGCCTGCTGTACTGGGCCTACACCCGGGGCACACTGAGAGGGCAAATGACACTGGGCATGGAGGTGCACGCCTGTTATCCCAGTGCTTGGGAGGCTGAAAAACAGGAAGGATCACTACAAGTGCAATCTGTGTAATGAGACCTTGTACAGAGTACATAAAAAATAATAAATGAAAAAAAAATAAAAATGAATTAAAGAAATTCTATTCACCACAAATCACTATATAACAGGTAACTAGATTAAAAACCGGGGAAAACGTGTGAAACATTTAAAATTAAAAAATAATTATGTAGAACATATAGAGAACTCTCACAAATCAGTAAGAAAATATACCTCAGTATTAAAATTGACAAATTATATACATGGGCAATTTTTATAAAACATCTAGCTGATAAGTGATCAGGCTTTCAAAACGTGTAATCTTTTGTTTTAATAGAATAATAAATATTTGTCTTACAATGATATATCAGATTGACAAAAACTATGATTGGCAACACAGAATTTGGCAAGGAAAAGGGATTGAAGCTATCAGGGGTGCATATTAGTATAATCTTTGTTAAAATAACTTTTTGTAACCATTTGAAATGAATACTCACTCTGTAAGCAAGAAAATTCAGTGCCATGTGTGTATACCACAGATCACTTTGATACATGTGTACCACTGGACCATCTGAGAATATGCACAACCCCGCTACTTTTCAGAGCAGCAGCCTTTAAGTCACGTGTCTGTCAACAAAGATTGGATAAATGACTGCTAGAACTATTTATTTATTTATTTACTTATTTTGTATTTTAGGGTAGGGTCTACAGGGTGTTCAGGGTCTCACTACTAGACTGGACTCATAGTGATCCGCCTGTTTACAGCCTCCCAAGGGCTGGGATTACAGGGGCAGGCCACCGCACCCAGTCTCAGTGCACTCTGGGGGTGGGGCAGTCAAGGCTAGAATAATTTAGATAACAGGGAAATTAAACAAATTGGAGCTTTATGCAATGACATACATTAGTTTTAAAAACCTGCAAAGTACATTGGTGCTAGACAAGTTTTTAAAGCAATGAAATGGCAAATACAGCTTTCAGACAAGTATTACCTATGTTTGAAAGATAGAAGAATGGGTTGAGAAGACACATTAAATGAGGCCTTCCAGTTCCCATGCTGTACTCATAAGTTAGCATATCAGAACACTCATAAGGGTTGTTGTTTTTTGATATGTATGCTTTATAGCTAACTTTCACACACGCACACACACACATGCATATATATATATCTATATATATCTATATCTATATATATATATACGCACACACACACATGCATATATATATATCTATATATATCTATATCTATATATATATATAGATATAGATATATAGATATAAAATCTTGAGTAATTAAAACTGTTTTAGTATATTTAAATTCTCACACAAAGCCAAAAGTTAAAGTGATCTCTTAGGGACTACGTTCTTAACAGTTTTCCATACCAATGTCAATATTTTATGTTTCTTATTCTAATTATGTGATTAAAATAACTACTTTTGTGTACTGTTATGCAAAAGAAATTTCATCACAACTAAGTGACTGCACTGAAGACAGCATTTTGTAATAGTAGGTTCATGCTTGCAGTGCTTGCCATTCTCGTCTTCTGAATATGGGCTGCTTGTCATCACATGCCAGTTGTTGCTGTGCTGTCTCTTGGGTAGATGATTGTTCAAAAAGAAGGGGGTGGTGAATGAAGGAAGGAGACAGGAAAAGGAATGTTGTGGGACTGTTCTGCTTCAAGGTTGTATATGGTTAGATTTTTGGACTTATGTGTAAACATAAGAATTATACAATTCTTTATGTCTATTTTTAAAATATATTCTAATTTTAAATGTTTTTAATCATATTCTATAGAGACTTAAAGTTCAACCTATCAATACTTAATGAAAAATACCTGTTCCATGTTATGCCTAAGATGTTTGATATTCAGACAGATAGTAAGGTTAAGCTTAACAGCCTACGTTGTATGGTAATAACAATAAACTTCTCTTATGGAGGGTTAGCAACCTAAATTTGCAGACCAAAATTAGAGAAAAAGGAGGGCTGCAAGGAAAGCCAACATTTTGGCCCTAGCCTTCCAAGGTCAATTAAGACTCAGGACATATGAGAACTTGTACTGTAACGTCATGTAACTCGGTAGTGTCCCAAATTTTCTGATCAAGGAGATTATGGGGCCAAAGAGGAAAGTGATCGATGATGTAGAGTGTGCCTAAGGAGAGTCACATGGAGAGAAAACATTCTCTCAGGCTTTCACAGTGAGCACATTTGCCAAGCAATGGCTGTGACTCATCCACATGGCCAACACTGACAAAAGATCTACAATCTGAGATACAGGATAGCAGGATAAATCCTAAGGGGATTTCACTGACCTTACCAGACCTAAAAGCTACAACTCTTGATGCATAGGTCTTGCTTTATCTTGGTCTTAACCATCCAGCAGAAAAGTATAAAAACATAATATAAGAAGTAAAGCCATGCTGTTGTGTTGAGGTATAGGGTACTCAGGTCAACACTTTCTGACATTGCCAGTGAAGCAGAAGACCTAATACTCTTATGGACTACTGGACTCCTTTAGAATATTTTGCTGAGTTAACACACCTATAATATTCAAATAACGGAACTAAACAAAAAAAAGGAATACAGATGAATGTCCATTTTGTATCTGTGTATTCAAAATGGTTAGAATAGATATACAGTTACATTCTCTTAATGAATAGAGGGATTTGTTCTAATAGTGTTTGTAAATAGGAAATCATGTCCGTATCTTGTACAGCAATTTACCACTAGAAGAATGTATGCAATTTCTTAATTATTGAAACTGTCCTAGCAATTTGTTTTGAAAAAAAAAAAAGAAATTTCATCACAAGAAATTATTGGAAGTAACAATAATAAATGAAATGTATATCAAGGTAATGATGTACTACTATTTATCAGCTAAAAATTATCTAAATATTTGGGCATTAAATATGCCCAAAAGTCTTTTGAGACAAAATGTCTTGATAGAATAAGCACTTTCCTGACAAACACTAGTTCCTGAGTTCAATCCCTGGTTCTGTCAAAAAAACAAAAACAAAAACAAAAACAAAAACAAATGTCTTGATAATTGTTATAATCCATTTAATAAGAGACCTTTACATGCCAAAACAAAGATCAACTTTGTAGGGCTGTTCATCTGATATAAACTTTCTAAACAGTCCCATTTCTGAGGACTATTATAATGAAGGCTTTCAAAATGTCATGTTTTGAACTTCAGGATACTATAATTTATTTTCCCTGAACATATGACTGAAAAAAATTATAATTCAAAGATAAAAGAAGGCAAATGTGAACATTGTTGTATTCCAAAGACATCAACCCAAATTTCTAGCAAAGGACAACTGTGAACAATACTAACATTAAGCCATTGTAAAAACATTGCGCATCATAAGCATCCAAATATTTTAACTTCTGTATTTTTTATATATTCCTTTAATATTTTTTATATATTCCTTTAAACTTCTGCAGTCCTTTAATATATTCCTTTCTCAGTGCCTTCTGGTTGCTTTGTTCACTGAGTACATAGCTAAATATGCACTGATATTGTGATATATTTTATGATGCTAAAAATATGTCTTGGGCTTTTTCCTCAGCACCAGGACTTGGTGAAGGCAGTGTGCATCTCCTCACTTTACTCTACCTCTTTAACCCTGTCACATACCTCCTAGTACTGCTCCCAAATGCAAAGATCTGGGGATATATAGTCTCCTGGATGAGCAGTCTCTCAAAGTAAAATACAATAAGAATTACCACAAGGCTAATGCATTATATTTCAAAATAATTTAAAAGCAATGGAAAGAAGAAAAGATGGCAAATTTTTAATTTGTGCATATAAAGTGAGAGCATATGAAAATAGATGAAAGGAAGCATTCAGTGAGAAATGACTAGTTCAGTTTGTGTGAAACTTCTCTCACATAAGTCAAACGGTGGCATTTCAACTGAAAGGTCCTCTTCATCTTAGAAATCCTTAGGATAGGTACATGGATGTCTTGTTGAAGCAACAGATATGAAGAGCTTTCCCAAAGAGACATTTCAAACCAAGAAGAGGCTTAAAGAGAATGGTCGTAAACACAAATGAGAAGTTAGAGTGAATGGCTGGCTCCTGACTTCTACCACACAGAGAATTCAATTTTGTATTTCTAGAGTGAAATCTATTAACTTGCATATTTTATCCAGCAGATATTTTCTGAACTGAATTTTAAGACAGCCCGAAAAAGGAAGAGCTATGCCTTTGTTGCCTGGTGTTTTCATTTTTTTATGTTACCCACTTTACTTCCAAAATAGTTTCATATGTCTTCATTACATAAATAAGGGAATTTTGAATGAACATGAATGCACAGCAGAGATTGCAAGCATTTTTAACTGTGAAGAATGCACTTAAATAAAACTGTATTTACTATAGACAGGAAGATTGCCAATTTTGTTAGCTCAGTATAATTATTTATAACTAAAACAATGCTGTAAAAATGTAAATTCTTCACCTTCAATCTTTTTTCTGAGTATTGAGCACATCTCTGAAAATTGTGATGAGAAACACATACCTGACTTTATTATACATTACAGCAGATTTACAGGAATGGGCATCCAGCCTCCCTTTAGAACTGTTTTGGGTGCAAGACACCTCACAAAAGAATCTGCTCTAAAAGATAATGCCAAAAATATCTGTGCTGAACACTCAACTCTATGCTGGTTCAGTTAGCTTCAATGTAATTATTGTGAACATGTTCATTTTACCAAGAAAAATGCTTCAATTAAAGAAAATCATGGTACCTGTATGAGGTTAATCTTTTCAAATCATTACATGCTTTGGTTTTCTGGTTGAAATGAATATATTTTCACAATTTTCATTCTTGTAATGTTAATATTATGTGAGAATGGAATGACGAGGCACAGCAAGAATTGAAATCATAGCTAAGCAGTAAGAAATCACAGTGAGAGTAAGACATTAATGGAGACCAAGTAGAATATGCGAGATTTCACATTTTCCTAAAAATGATTTTGAAATCCAGCATATTTTAGAAAAGTCCTTCATTGAAGCATTTTACATTACACAGGACTCTTTTTTTGTGTGACCTTGTCCTGTACTAAGATGAGGACAAGGAGATACTTGATAAATATAAGAGGCAGTAAATTCAGAACAAATTGAGGTAAATAATGCCTTATGAATGTGTATAGCTGACCTGTGAAATTCTTTGACTGAAGAGGTCAGTGAGTCAAATCCTGTGGTGGAATTTAAAAAACAGTTGGATAAATTTATGACCACTAAGAGTGCTGGGAACTTTGCTCAGCAAGCAGAGACAATGATAAGGGTAATCAAACCTTTGTTTCAGGATGTAAGCAACCAGCAGGGGTGGAGTGAGTGCCACATGTGTCCAATGTCATGCCTTACTTTTGTCCTCTGGAGGTTTCTCATAAACACCCATCATAAACATCCAGGAGGGGCATTGGTAGGTCCCTGTTTGATACTGTGTTCAGCATGTTGTGCCAACACTGGTGGGTACCTGTGTGTTCTTTCACCTTCACTCAGGATTAGTACTGTCAGAGGAAAGCAGGAAGCATGTTCACCTGGGATGCAACACATTTCTGTAATGATAATTATGATAATAAGTGGACTATGATACGGGTGCCTGTCTTTCAATACCATTCTTCTAATTTCTAGATTCATGAAAATAATGCAGTATGAAACTAGGAGGACAGAGCTTGACTATACCTTTTGGTACATGATTATGCAAAATGGCATTAGTGAAATAATCATCTTCTTACCAGTTCATTCTGAACGTATCATGTGTTAAAAACAACTCTTCATTGAGATTTAATTTGTATTCCACTTTAAAAACAATATTAAGTAACTTATTAGGTTATGCTACCTTTGATCTCTAATCAATCACAAGCCACATGCTCAAATTTTTAATTAAAGTCAACTTAAAAATTGTATTTTTGATATTTTTCCAAAATGAAAATTTTTTACAGAAAACTTGTAAGCTTAAAATTCAAGATAAATTCAACATTATGTATAAGCAATTACTTATATGATTTGATAGTTTGATTATACAAGGTTCAGAATATCCTGTATATATTAATCTGTAAATTACCTTTTTTTTTTTCCTGCCTCAGATTTATTTGTACAAAGAACACAGGAGTACAACAGGCCCCCATGGATGGCACCCAAGGGGCCACATCAGTCCTTCTATTTTCACATCAGCAGATAGAGGCCTTTACTGTGGAGTCTTCACAGGGGCCTGGGCACCTTTGGGAGCCTGGGCTGGAGCAGAAGCTGGGGCCTTGGCCTTGGCTGGCAATGCCTGCAACCCTTGGCCATGCAGATGTGGATACTCTTCTCAAGCTTGAGATGGGCAATAAAAGCAAGTTGAGTGAGTCTGCCATTTAGCCCCTTTAAGATGATCTTGAGCTTGACCTCCTTGGGCTTGATAAAGACCTTGATAGCCTCCTTACATGCAATCATGGCCTTGGCATTGTTTGCCTACATCTTCTTGAAGCCCTTCTTGTTATGCTTCTTGGCAAAATGCATATTCCTAAGGAAATTGGGATTTACTCCCTTCAGAGATTTGTATCTGTGTGACCGAGGTTTCTTGGTGCCATTTCTGTGCCATTATTTGACTGGTTATGCATGGTACAGTTCTTGGACTTGGAAATAACTGCACTGTAAACTGTGACTGCCAAGCAGCATGGTACTGGGAAAAATAAATTAAATTTATTTATAACAGTTAATTATGCACATTTTATATACTATTACTTTAAAAGCTATATTACATATGCACATTGTGCAATTGATTTTACCAATTTTTTCTTAAATGATTATGTTGGTTATGATTTTTCACTATTATGTCTGTGAGGAAATATTTTTTTCTTTTGCATTTTCTTTTATTTTTTTATTCATTTTTTTTCCATAATATTATTGATAAACAAATAGCAATGAGACAATTTCAAATCAAATTGGTAGGACAGTTTCAATAATTCACACATTATATACATTCTTCCTAGTGGTCAATTGCTGTACAAGATGAGGACATAATGTGTTTACAAACACCATAGAAGAAGTTGCTGTATTCATTAAGAGAATGTAACTATATAACTATCCTAACCACTTTGAATACACAGATACAAAATGCACATTCATCTGTATCCCCTTTTTTTGTTAAGTTCTGTTATTTGAATATTATAGGTGTGTAAACTCAGTAAAATATTCCAAAAGAGTCCAGTAGCCCATAATAGTATTGGGTCTTCCCCTTGACTGTCAATGTCAGAAATTGTTGACCTGAGTACCCTATACCTCAACATAACAGCATGGCTTTACTTCTTATATTTCGTTTTTATGCTTTTCTGCTGGATGGTTAAAACCAATGTAAAGAAGGACATATGCAATAAAAGTTGTAGCTTTTGGGTCTGATAAGGTCAGTGAAATCCTCTCAGGATTTATCCTGAGATCCTGTACATCAGACTGTAGAACCTTTGTCAGTGTCAGCAATTTGGATGAGTCATGGCCATTGCTTGGCCAATGTGCTCCCCATGAAAGCCTGAATGTTTTCTCTCCATGTGACTCTCCTTAGGCAAACTCTACATCATCAATCACTTTCCTCTTTGGCCCCATAATCTCCTTGAACGGAAAATTTGGGACACTACTGAGTTACATGACGTTACAGTACAGGTTCTCGTATGTCTTGAGTCTTAATTGACCTTAGAAGGCTAGGACCAAAATGTTGGCTTTCTTTGCGGCCCTCATTTTTCTCTAATTTTGGTATACAAACACGTTGTTAACCATCCAGAAGACAAGCTTATTGTTATTACATACAACCTAGGCTGTTAAGCTTAACCTCACTATATGTCTGCATATCAAACATCTTAGGCATAATAAGGAACAGGTATTTTTCATCAAGTATTGATATGTTGAACTTTAAGTCCCTACAGAATATGATAAAAAATTTAAAAATTAGAATCTATTTTAAAAATAGGCATAAAAAATTATATACTTATTATGTTTACACATAAGTCCAAAAATCTCACCATATACAACCATGAAGCAAGACAGACCCAAATTATTCATTTTCCTGTCTCTTGCATTCATTCACCATGCTCTTCTTCTTGAACAATCATCTGCCTGAGAGACATCATAGCAGCAACTGTCATGTCATGACAAGCAGCCCATATTCAGAAGACCAGAATGACAGGTACCCCAAGCATGAAACTCCTATTACAAATCACCATCTGCAGTGCAGTTGCTTAGTTCACAGGTATCAGTATGTATAGTTAGTCAAGGTGAGACTCTCTCCAATTGACTGCTAGATTAAAAAATCTTCTGAAGATTCTCAGGATCATTGCCTTGACAATCTTCTACATATAACTGTATGGCTTCAATTATTCATGTTTCCTAACTCTTCTCCTTTCCCTCTCTTGGTTAGTTAGTCCTTGAGATCCTGCTTTCCTTTTACTTGTATTATACATTTCTATTTGTATCTCTTCTTTTGAGTTCTTATACAAGGGAAACTATACGATATTTACACATATGTGTCTGGTTTATTTCACTTATGAGTATATGTTCAAGTGGTAATCACTTCAATATAAAGGCTTGCAGTTTATCATTCTTAATAGCTGAGTAATACTCCATTGTGTAAAAATACCACATCTTTCTCAAACATTCCTCAGGTGATGGGCATCTTGGTTGTTTCCAAGATTTGGCTATCACAAATTGTGCTGCTATAAACATAGGCACACATATATCCCTATGATATGATGTTTTCAGATCCTCTGGGAAAATTCCCAGTAGAGGAATAACTGGTTGACATCGGAATTCCAGTCCAACTTTTCTAAGGAGTCTCCATAGTGATTTCCATAACAGTTGCCCCAGTCTAAATTCCTAGCAGTAGTGGAGAAGGGTTCCTTTTTCCCCACAGCCTCTCCAACATTTGTTGTTGGGTGATTTCTTTATGATAGCCATCCTGTCTGGGGTGAGATGATATCTCAATGTAGTTTTAATTTGCATTTCACTGATGGCTAGTGATGTGGAGCATTTTCTCATGTATTTATTCGCTTCTATAATTTCTTCCTCTGAGAAGTGTGTGTTCATCTCGGATGCCCATTTCTGGATTGGGTCTTTAAATTTGGGGCCCTAGTGTTTTTTAGTTCTTTATAAATTCTAGAGAGCAGATGTTTGTCTGAGTACTTATTTGTAATGATATTTTCGAAATTTGTGGGTTGCCTTTTCACTTTGTTGGTAATTTCTTTTGATGTGTAAACACTTCCTAGTAAGAGCAGGTCCCAGTTGTTAATTCTTTCACCTGTTTTCCATGTCATTTGATTTCTGTGCATGAACTCTTTGC
>NW_004525278.1:41816-42570 GCF_000260255.1 Octodon degus
TGTTGGATTTTCACAAATGGCTTTTACCAGAATTCTCTGTAGGACTTTGAACATGAATGAGTGTTGGACTTTGTCAAAAGCCTTTTCTGCATCAATGGAGATGATCATGTGGATTTTAGTTTTCACTCTATGGATATAGTGTATTACATTGATAGATTTTCCAATATTGAACTATCCTTGCATCCCTGGGATGAATCCTACATGGTCATGGTATATGATTTTCTTCATGATTTGCTGTATTCTATTTCCTAGTATTTTATTGAGGATTTTGCCATCTATATTTATGAGGGAAATCAGCCTGTACTTCACTTTCTTAGTTGAATCTTTCCCTGGTTTTGGTATCAGTATATTACTTGCCTCCAAGAATGATTTTGGGAGGATTGCTCCCTTTTCAGTCTCATGGAAGATTTTGAAGAGTATAGGGACTACATCTTCTCCAAATGTCTTGTAGAATTCAGATGTGAATCCATCCAGACCTAGACTTTTCTTTTCCGGTAGGTTTTTAATTACATCTCCTATTTCATTGGCTGTTATTGGGTTATTGAGAGTGGTTATATCTTGTCGATACAGTTGTGATAATTTGTACCTTCCTAGGAATCTGTCCATTTCTTCTGTGTCTTCTATTCTGTGAGAATAAAGATTCTCGAAGTAGCTATTGATAATCTTCTGTATTTCCACTGAGTAGGTGGTAATTACACCCTTTTCATTCCTCATTACTTGCATTTGAAATTTTTCATTCCTCTGTTTGATGAGG
>NW_004525278.1:43505-44514 GCF_000260255.1 Octodon degus
TGCTTTTTTCTGAGGTGCTGGGCATGTAGTATTGTGTTCCATCCTTTGACTTTCAGACTGTGAATGTCTTTATGAGTTAAATGTGCTTCTTGTATACAGCATATTTTTAGATTTTCTTTCCTATTCCACTGTGCCAGTTTATTTCTCTTAATTGGTGAATTGAGTCTATTTACTTTGATGGTTAGAATTTAGAAGTATTGACTTATGGTTGATATGTAATTTACCTGTGGTCATTTATTCCTTTTTCTCCGGTGTTTAATTTCTTGCCCACTTTAGTTGGTTGCTTCTGATCTCATTCGTGGAGTTCTCATCATTTTGGTCCTTCTCTAGAACATCTCTCAGTAGCCTGTGTAGGGTTGGCTTTGTCATTATGAAATTCTTTAGCTGTTCTTTGTCATGAAAGTATTTCACTTCTCCTTCAAATTTGAAAGAGAGTTTTGCAAGATATAGTATTCTGGGCTGGAACTGTTTACATAGAGGACTTGAAGTACTCTGCTCCATGCTCTTCTTGCCTTCATGGTTTGTGAAGAGAAGTCAGCCTTTATTCTGATGGATTTTCCTTTGAATGTGATTTGCTTCTTTTGTCTAGCAGATTTCAGTATATTATTCTTGTGCTGAAATTCTTGGATCTTGACTATTATATGTCTCGGTGTGTTTTTCATTGGATTGAGGTTACTTGGCCTTCTGTATGCTTCAGTCACCTGTACATCAGATTGTTTCCTCATATTTGGGAAGTTTTCTGCTATTACTTCTGCCCATATTTTTTAATGTCATTTGTATTGACTTCTTCTTTCTCATTGATTCTTTTTAGTCTGACATTGTTCATCTTTGCATCATCTTGCAGGTGATGGATTATCCTTTCCTGCATCCTCGTTGTTTTTAAGAGATCCTTTCTTACCTTTTCACTAGGTGCACCAGCATTTTCAAGATCTGAAAGTCTATCTTCACTTTCACTTAAATGGTTTTGCAAGCTTGTCATTTAGATTTTAATTTCCTCTATATCTCTTTG
>NW_004525279.1:0-1041 GCF_000260255.1 Octodon degus
AGTAAAGAGTACTTACAGCTGGAGAGATAGCTCAGTGGTATAAGCACCTGTCCTGCAAGTGCAAGAGACCTGGGTTCAATTCCTGGTACTGCATGTCCTGGCAGCTCTGCACCATGCTGGCCCCCCCAGTGGGGGACGGTGGCACCACCTGCAATCCCAGTGCTGGGCATTTCAGTCCGGAGGGTCACTATGAGCCTGAGCTTTGTAGTGAAACGTTGTAGCAAACAAAATAAATGAATATTTTAATAGCAGCCAGACAGTGTGCATAACTGGAGATGATATCAACAGCAGGTACAGGAAGGTCATATTCAATTCAAATATAAATATGCCAAGAAATAATGTAATCAAACTTTTACCAATCAGTGACAAAGACATCGGTTTGCAAGTGGCATGAGAAAGGAGCCAAGATTCATGAAGAACACCGCACCCAAGGAAACCCTACATCAGAGAGGAAGAGAAAGAAACACTGTCAGCCAACCGCTGACAAAGAGTCATCGAATCTGTCTTACAAGAAATCCTGCAGAGAGCTCATCAAGGCAAAAGGAAGGAAGTTAATCCACAATGTAAAGAATCCAAAAGTATAAAACTCACTGGTAAAAGCATGAAATCCAATTTTAAACATTCTCATACTGATGTTGCAGAAGCCTCACTGAGCTGTGTCCCCACCCGCACCCCTCACACAAGGCAGGCCAAGCCCTGATCAGCTAAGGCATTCTGCTGAGCCCTGCCCAGCATCCCCACATCGTGCGAGGCTCGCTGAGCTGTGGCTCACATCCCCACTGTGGGGGAGACTTGTTGAGCCCTCTCCTGCCCCCACCCACTACTGTGAGAGTCTTGAAGAGCTTTGGCCTGCCCCTCACCACAGAAGCAGGCTGGCCCTTGACAGCACGAGCTATGTGAGCCCACACTGCTCCCCACTGCTGTGGTGGGAGCCTTGGTGTCCTGCGCACCCACCCCCCGTACAATCTCCATTGAGCTTCAAAAACGTCAAAAACAAGAGGCAGAAAGCAATCTCAGACCTGCAGCCCACCCAGAACAAGT
>NW_004525279.1:2156-4125 GCF_000260255.1 Octodon degus
ATTCTACAGTAGGAAAATAACATGACAAAAACAAGCCAATATATATCAGTTATAACCATCAATGTACATGGCCTAAATTCACCAATGAAAAGAAGCACCCTGGCAGAGTGGATCAGGAAACAGAATCCAACAGTATGCTGTATACAAGAAACACATTTAACTCCAAGAATAATTCATAGAAAAAAAAGTAAGGGTAGCTCTTCTGGTGGCTGACTGATAGGTTATGACCCTAGTTTGAATTGCTGAACTAGTATGGTGGTCATCTGATATGACTGAAGCCCTTAAAACAACAGCTTATCTTCCCACAGACCACTTCCTCCTTCTTCCCCACTCCTCCCCTCTGTACAACTTCCTTTACCTTTCCCTGGGCACACAAGGGAGCCTCCAAGCCGCTCCTTGTATGTCATTGTTATGGTTTTTGTATAGTGTCCCCCAGAAGGCCTCATGCAATCATTGGGCAACTTCTGGAGTTTGTGGGTGTAGGTGGCACCTGCCCTTGGGCAGGTAATTTGCATTATAATGTAAGAAAGGAATAAAAGCTAGTTGCTTGAGCTGCTCCTACCCCTCCCTGGCTTTCTTGCTCTTTGCTGCTGCCTTGGAAGTTTGCTCTCTGCCCTGTGCCAGGCTGCCTTGGAGCCAGCTGAGCATGGAGTGAAACCTCTAGCAACTGTGAGCTAAATAAACCTTTCCTTCCTTCACTTTGGTTGGCACATATTTGTCCCAGCAATGAGAGAATACTAATTGAGAGGGTCACTAAACCTGCCTCTCAAACTCTGACACTCCCTAAAGTCTATAAAGTCTGTGGCTCCAGTCTCAGGTCTGAGGATCTTCTCATCTCACTGCCCTTGAGGCATTCCATGTGTTTAGAGTTAATAAAGGCTTTCCCTTCATCTTCATGGCTGACACTGACAAAGCTTTTCAATCTGAGGTGCAGGATCTCAGGAAAAATCCTGAGGGGATTTCACTGACCTTCTCAGACCCAAAAGCTACAACTCTTGTTGAATAAGTCCTGCTTTACCTTGGTCTTGGCCATCCAGCAGAAAAGTATAAAAATGAAATATAAGTAGTAAAGCCATGCTGTTATGTTGAGCTGTGGGGGACTCAGGTCAACAATTTCTGACATTGTCAGTCAAGCGAAAGACCCAATACTATTATGGGCTAGTGGACTCTTTTAGGATATTTTGCTGAGTTTACACACCTATTATATTCAAATAACGGAACCTAAAAAAAAGGATATACAGATGATTGTATCTGTGTATTCAAAGTGGTTTGGATAGATATATAGTTACATTCTCTTAATGAATAGAATGATTCTTGTACAGCAATTAACCACTAGGAAGAATGTATGCAGTGTGTTAATTATGGAAACTGTCCCACTGATTTGATTTGCAACTGTCTCATTGCTATTTTTTTATTGCTATTTGTTTATCAATAAAATTATGGAAAAAAGTGAATACAAAATAGTACTAAAAAAGAAAAGATTACAAATGATACAGAATTTCACTAAACAAAATATGAATTCAGCAGTTTTTGTTTTTGTTTCTTTTTTATTTTTTTGCCATAATTTTATTTATAAACAAATAACAATGAGACAGTTTCAAATCAAATCGGTAGGACAGTTCCAACAAGTAACACACTGCATACATTCTTCCTAGTGGTTAATTGATGTACAAGATGCAGACTTGATATCCTATTTACAAACACTGTTAGAACAAATCATTCTATTTATTAACAGAATGTAACTATATGTCTATCCCAACCACTTTGAATACACAGATACAAAATGGACATTCATCTGTATACCCTTTTTTTGTTAAGTTCTGTTATTTGAATATTATAGGTGCCTAAACTCAGCAAAATATTCTAAAAGAGTCCAGTATCCCATAATAGTATTGGATCTTCTGCTTAACAGGCAATGTTAGAAATTGTTGACGTGAGTCCCCCACAGCTCAACATAACAGCATGGCTT
>NW_004525279.1:5150-5697 GCF_000260255.1 Octodon degus
AGTATATATAGTTAGTCAGGGTGAGAATATTTCCCAATAACTGCTAGATTAAAAAATCTTCTGAAGATTCTCAGGATCATTGCCTTGCTCATCTTTTACGTATAACTGTATGGCTTGACGTTATCATGTTTCCTAGCTCTTCTCCTTTTCCTCTCTTGATTAATTAAGTCCTTGAGATCCTGCTTTCCTCTTACTTGTATTATATCTATCTATTTGTATTTCTTCTTTTGAGTTCTTATACTAGGGAGACAATACGATATTTACACTTGTGTGTCTGGTTTATTTCACTTATGAGTATATGTTCTAGTGGTATGCACTTCGATATAAAGGTTTCCAGTTTATCATTCTTATTAGTTGAATAATACTCCATTGTGTAAAAATACCACATCTTTTTCAACCATTCCTCAGATGATGGGCATCTTGGTTATTTCCAAGATTTGGCTATCTCAAATTGTGCAGTTAGAAACCTAGGCACACATATATCAGTATGATATGATGTTTTCAGATCCTCCGGGAAAATTCCCAGTAGAGGAATAGCTGGTTTAAA
>NW_004525279.1:40373-40885 GCF_000260255.1 Octodon degus
TTTTTTTTTTTTTTTTTTGAACTGGGAATCTTTTATTATTTTGAGGGTGGATTCCATGAAATTTGATAATCGAAAGTCTTAACCTTGTCTATTGCGTGGGAGAGGGTGGTCCATCCCTAAGAAAATAATGGTCCATTCAAATGGAAAATTGTAAATGGTGAACTTTTTTGGCATGAAATGCTACATTTATGGTTGTGCCAAATTTTTATGTCTTAAAGCTACTTAACATAATCATGTATATTTATGTACAAAACATACATAAGTTTTACCTTATTTAAAACATAAGAGCGGCTGGAGAGATACCTCAATGACATAAGCACCTACCTGGTAAATTCAACGTTCCACTTTTGATTCCTGCCTTTCATGCTATGTCAGTCCCAGATCCCTGGGTGTACCATTTTGTCCTGGAACTGGGCATTGTGGCCCATGTCTGTAATTCCAGCATTTCAGAGGCTGAGATAGAAGTATCTCTTCAAGTTTGAGAGCAGCCTGGGGGCTATAAAAGTGAGTAC
>NW_004525279.1:41647-44471 GCF_000260255.1 Octodon degus
GCAGATGTTATTAATTCAGGGATTTCTTTTTTTATTTCCAATCTGAGTTCCTCTATACCTTTCTGCAGCTGTTTCTTTATTTCAGAAGCCATTGATTCATTACTTTCAGCTGGATGATTCCCAATTTGTTCTGTGTTAGTGTCCTCTGCACTTTTTACAGGGGGTGTTGGGTTCTGAGGTTGCATTTTGTTCCTTCGTGTCATTTTGTGTAGCACTGTCTTCTGACCTTTGTTTTAGATCTTCTTTGTAGTTATAACCTTAGTACGTACTGAAGTTCAGGTGCAGATCTACAAAGTCTGGATTTATCCAGCTTTGCCTGGCTTGGGTCTGGCTGTTGTTGCCAGATTCTTCCTGCTGCTGCCCTTGAGGGTGAACCTATTGTGCCCCTGTGGCAAGATGTTCTGCTCCTGGACTAGCTGAGTGGTTCTATCCTCTACCCTCTCTGTAGGGATTGCAGCTGCAGGGTTACACCCCAGGCCTGTATGCCAGGCCTGAGCTGAGCCTGTAGGGGACAAGGTGGAGTAGGGGTAGAGGCAGCTCTCCCACATCCTCACTGGGTCTGGGCTAGGACTGGGTCTGGGTGTTCCTGGAATGTGGCAGAAATTCCTACTCTGCGGGTGGGGTGGGGGAGGTGCTGCAGAGCAGTGGGGGGTGTCCCAAGGGGGTTGAAGACGGTCTGACCCACGCTGCGCCTGGGCTGAGACCCGGAGTTGGTCCCACCGGCACAGGGTAGCCGGAAGCTCTCCCACACACTCACCGGACCTGGGCTAGGACTGGGTCTAGCAGTTTTTGTTATGTTGCATAATATTGTCTTCAGATTAGTTGTTGAGATTATGAGATGTATGCATGTAAAATTGGAAAAACAAAGAAAAATAGAAAAAAGGTTGAAAGAAATTAAGAGGAGAAAAGGAAGAAAACACACACACATGCACACACACACACACACACACACAGAATTAAGCATTAACTGCTCGTTTCCATAGACTATAGATATCAACCATGCAATCATGCAAACCGTCCTCCTTACCTACATAGATATATCTCTTTCCTCCTCCCTATCCTGTCCTTCTCCTCATCTCAATAATTTATGGAACTTCATTTGATAGCAAATTTATAAGTGTAAAGTAACCAAAAATGAATGAATAGAAATTCAGTTTGCAGACCATAAAAAGAAATGGTTCCTCAGAACAAAATCTTCTCAATGTACTGTGATTACTTTTGGATGAAAATTTGTAGGAAGTCACGGAGCTGGAGGAAATCTGGAATGTGACTGGTTTGGTGAAAGATGGCAGACAGACCCTCCTGGAGGAAGAGCCAGAGCTGCTCTAGAGGGAAGAGTAGTGCAGATGACTGGAAGATATGAAATCCTTCCTGATACACTCGAAGAGCTGTCTGGCAGGTCGACTCCGCATAAAATGCAGAACTTCAGCAACTCAAATTGTCTGGGAAGGACTGGAAAGACCATGGCATGAGTTACTAATTTCTTTCCTTGGAGTGATCTCCCCTCAGGTGCTTACCCAAGACACTAAAGAAGAGATTCTCAAGCCTTTCTGCTGGAACCGCCATCTTCCAGTAATTTGCCATAATGACTAACACAAAGGGCAAGAGGAGGGGAACCCAGTATATATTTTCCAGGCCTTTCAGAAAACATGGGGTTGTTCCTCTGGCCACATACCTGGGAATCTACAAAACAGGTGATATTGTGGACATCAAGGGAATGGGTACTGTGCGAAAAGGAATGCTTTACGAATGTCACAATGGCAAAATGGGAAGAGTCTACAACGTTACCCAGCATGCTGATGGCATTGTTATAAACAAGCAAATTAAGGAAAGATACTTGCCAAGAGGATTAATTTGTATATCGAGCATATTAAACACTCAAAAATTCGTGCTAGCTTCCTGAAACATGTCAAGGAAAATGATCAGAAAAAGAAGGAAGCCAAGTGAAAGGTACCTGGGTTCAGCTGAAACGCCAGCCTGCCCCTCCCAGAGAAGCACACTTTGTGCAGACCAGTGGGAAGGAACCCAAGTTGTTGGAATCCATTCCCTAAGAATTCATGGCATAAACTGTGGACGTTGCTCTGCCATTGAGCACCTAATTGGCAGCTTACGTGCTCTAGGTCCTATATAAAAATAAACTCATCCTGTGTTGTAAGGGTGGTTTTCTTTTTGGAACAGGTATGTGGTGCCTTCTCACCTCAGAAATATTTGCAGCAGATTTTCACTGTACTTAGTAACTGTGTGTAGTCTTTACTTATCAGTGCTTTTCTTGCTGAAAGATATTGCTGAGGTATTATGTGGGTGTATACCGAGATATTCAAATATTTAAAAAACGTTTATATTGGCTTGAAGATCCTGTAAATCATCATAGGAAAAAGATGTATCAAAATAAATGGAAGTCACTTCAGAAACAAATGTAAGTCCATCTCAGTTAAATAAATTGTTTAAAGAAAAAAAAAGTCTTTCAAAAATTAATAAGTAAAACAGTAGTACACAAAATAAAAAAGTCAAAAATTAAATGACATTTCTTTACATTCCTAGCAATAATACAGGAAAAACAAATCAGGAACAAAATCTTTTGAGAATTAATTTACCCAAGGAGGTAACAAACCTTTACTGACCTGACCCGCGGGTTAGTCAACGAGGACCCTGGAAGGGGAGTGGGGATGAAATAGGGACAGGAGACACGAGAAATGGAGGCAAGACAAAGGTTCTGATCAAGCCTCATTTATTCAAGGAACTCTCAGAGAATTTATAGGAAGCGGGGAAGAAGAGGGAGGAGTGATTATACGTCATCAGGTCGCTAGGCACTGGGGGGTGGTCT
>NW_004525280.1:0-853 GCF_000260255.1 Octodon degus
GTGTTTTTCCTCTTGGCAGTGTCAAGGACAACTGGAGAAGATGGTCCTCTGGTCTAGAACTAACACAGTATAGGGAAAACTGAGTTACTAGAATTTTGGAAGAAGAAGAAGATCAACTTGAGCCAGGGTAATTGGGGAAAGCTTTTGAGATGAGCCAAGTCTGGCAACTAATAAAGTTTATGCAGGGTCTAAGTTTTCAAAATGATTCTCCGCCTAATACTTCCCTGGGACTTTGATGGCCCTGACACTCCTGAAGTGCTTTGCCTCTTGTACAAAGCAGTGAAGGGACTTCCTGAGGCCCCGGACTGGACCAGGCCTGGAACCGGCATCTCTTGACTCCAGCCCACGCTTATCGCATGTGCTCCGGTATGTGCTTCGCTATCCATACATTCCTGCACGTACACAGGTTCATAAGTTGGCAGTCTGGTCACAGTGTGACGTGTTGGGAGGGGGCATCTATAGCAGAGGGCAAGGAGCAGAAAGCAGGCACCCCAGGCATTCCACTGTGACAGGAAGTGCCCCCTCCCCCTGGTGAGCATGCTTCAGATTCTTGGCACCCAGGAGACAGTTCCTGTTCCAGTTCTGCTGGCTCTTGTCGCTTAGAAATGGCTGGTCACTCTGATGCATGTTGCAAGAACCAGTCCCCAACTGACCAACCATTCTGCCTCTATACTTCCTGTGTCCTTAATCCAGATAAGCCTTGGACCTCCAAAGATCAGGGCCTGATGTTATGGGGGTGATCCCAATCAGTGCCCGTTGATGTAAGATAAATCTGGGTCTGCGTGCTGGCCTCTGCTTGCCCTTACACTGCGGTACACATTGCTGCTCTTACCCGATGATGGAAAGCCTCTAC
>NW_004525280.1:953-1944 GCF_000260255.1 Octodon degus
GCGTGCTGGCCTCTGCTTGCCCTTACACTGCGGTACACATTGCTGCTCTTACCCGATGATGGAAAGCCTCTACTTCAGTCTACAGCCCCTTTCAACTTTGTCATCTCGGAGACCTTTTTCAGTGCCAAAGGAGAACCACATAAAGCCCCAGGTAACCTAGAGCCATCCTGACAGCAGCCGAGAAAGGCCCTTAAGGCATGTGAGCGGGGCATTGGCCACGCTCCTTTTTCCTCTTCAGGTATCTAAATTAAAGCCATCTGTAAGCGTCTGCACAGCACCAGCAGCCACGGCAGCCTTAATCCTGGTTCCTGGCTGCGTGAACAATATATGAGGTGAAGGGAAAGCGGCAGTAAGCACGAGTGTCAGAGCTGTCTGAAGCATCAGTCCAAGTGGTACGGATTTAACAATACTTAATTTAAAAAACACCAGCTGGACAGCAGCAAGCTGCGAGCACTCAGTGTGCTTTATGACAGGAAAGAATGAGCTAATTTCAGGATTTCTTTCTTGGGGGAGGATGCCTCTCGTTTCTGCTCCTGAGCCACCTGTCTCATGCTGGAGGTCGAGCCTCTTTACGTGGCCCTTTGCTTGAAAGAACCAGTGTGCACAGGGCAGATGGCCTCTGAGAAGAGCTCAGGGGTGCTTCCCCTGCACAAAGGTGGTAAGGGCAGGGTGTGAACCCCATTTCCAAAAAAACATAGGGTGATGATGAAGTGCTTTGATGTCCCTGGCTAATTCTGAAGTTTAACTGTGGAAAAAGGGTGGGAGGGTAAATGAGATAAGAAAACATAGAGAGGAGACCTGGTTCCAGGAGAAGCCTGGAACTGGAGCACAAACTTCAAGTTCCCCAGCATCTTGTACATACCAGGGCTGCTGTAGCATCAGCACAATTTTCAAATCATCTTTCACACATGGTCTAATACGATATGAGCAGAAACTCCATGAGGCAGGGAGCAACTATGCTCTAAGACTTACCAATGAGGAAACTGGTGCT
>NW_004525280.1:3201-4095 GCF_000260255.1 Octodon degus
CAGAGCCCTCTAGGAGCTGCAAGAGAACCTGGGACCCATTTGACACTTAAGCGTGAAGAAGCGAGACAGCAGGGAGAAGGCAGCAGGCAAGGCCCCAGAGCTCCTGCCCCCAACTCGTGCTTGCTGACTGCTCACTAGGCAGCAAATGTGTCTTTATGGTTTTGCCTCCATCCACTCCCTCCTGCACCACAGGCTCTCTCGGTGCTCCAAGCGGCTGGCCAGTCCTGTTACTTATGGGAGGAACTCAACACATTTTGAAGCTTGCTTTATCTCCAGCTGGCTGCCTGCAGCCCCGAAGACCTCAGCTTGCACAGTTTCCTCTTGTCTGCAGTGCTCGTTCTGGGTTCACCATGCTGTAAGTGATGGGTCAAACCCATGCCCTCAGCCAGAAGCAGAAGGGAGCTGTGGAGACTGCGGAGCACGGAGGGGAGAGCACGGGCATTGGAGCCAGATGGTTCAGTCGCAGCTGGCTCCCTTCTCCCCAGGGGACCTCTCAGGCAATAAGTGCTGTGGATTTCCGAGCCCAGCGGTCTTTGCTTGCTGCTATCAGGCCAAGCTTTTGAGCAATGGCAGTGGCGGCACCACAGGTCATTGTGGGCAGGGGGCAGAGGTGTCTAGCTCGGTCGCCGATGCGAGAGCCCCATAAAGCACTGCTGGTCCAGGTGGTAGGCATGTGAATGTTCCTGGCTTTCACGGGTCAACTTTTCTGCTTTTTAAAAATTCTAACAAAATTCTTGGAAAACCATCATAATTTATATCCTAATTCTAGGACCCTTCCAAACAACAAAAGAAAGCACAAAGCAAAGCTCATAACATGGTGCTGAGTAAAGATGGGAGGATAGAATTGTTCCCCACTCTGAAGCCTGTGAGCCAGCTCCTCCCTTTTGCTTTATC
>NW_004525280.1:5679-6604 GCF_000260255.1 Octodon degus
AGTCATTCTTTGAATTAAAAAAGCCTTCTCCGTTATTTTATTATTAATATTCTTTGTGGGAGTTTTTATTGGATAGAAGTTTTATTCTTGTCTGTGAGTTGCTGATCATTTTTGTGTCTGATTTCTGTTATTGCTTGGCTCTAAAAAGCTGTCATTGTCCAGTGATGATAAAAAGTCCTCGATTTCTAACTTGGCATCTTAGTGTCCAGTGGTGTAAGCAACGTGCAGAGCAAGTGCTGTGCCCCTGCACCCCACACGCTTTGCCCAAGTCCACAGACACTTTCCCGACGTGACGCTGCGGGTTAGTAGAGTCTCTCTGGACTTCATCCACAGTGTAAATTCTGGGAAGGCAAACACTGAGGTCAGCTCATGTTGGGTGTGCTGACAGAATGGAGCATCTTTCTCGCAAGCTGAATGAATCAGCATACGATGGTACGCAGGATGTCAGGAAGAAAGGAAAGAAGGGAGGGGACACATGGGGACATCACACAAGGAAAGTTAGCTCTGAGGACTAAGAGGAAACTACATTAAAATGGAAATAACATTTGAATTTCAGAAAATCCATTGAACCATGGAAAATCATATTTTCCTCTGAAGTGATATGGGTCTTGCATCATCTTCAGTTTTATTCCTGTTATATACTGGTTAAACTAACTAGCTGAATGATTTGTATATGAAGTTAATAGTCTCTCAAATCATAAATATAAATATTGTCACAAGATTGTAGAACTATCAATTAATGAAATACTGAAAAAGAATCTATAACTGAAATTAACTTGCAGTATATTTTTAGGTAATTTAAAATTGATAAATTAAAAATATATGCACACGGGCTGGAGAGATGGCTCAGTGGTCTAAGGCACCTACTTAGAACAAGCTTGGCAAAGCATCAGGGACCGCGGTTCAATCCCCCAGCACCACATGC
>NW_004525280.1:6704-7181 GCF_000260255.1 Octodon degus
AAAAATATATGCACATATTGTGGAGTGGCTATATCAAGCTAATTCATATATTCATATATGTTATATCATATATTTCTGATCATTTTTACAAAGTTTATTTACATTTCCAGAAAGGACACAGACTATGAATTTAACACTTCTGACTTGAATTTTCTTTTTCTTTTCTTTTTGTCCTCAGGGTCTCACTACATAGCCCACATTAGTAGTGATCCTCCTGATTTCTGCCTCCCAAGTGCTGGGATTACAGGCGAGCGCCACCACGCCCAGACTCCATCGCCAGCTCAGCGCACCCGAAGGTGGAGCCAGCGTGGCAGGCGGAGCCAGGTATTGAACCCTGGCCCCTGCACTTACCTAAGCAAGCGCTTAGTCCACTGAGCTATACCGCCGACCCTAACACTTCTGACTTGAAATTGTGCTGGACCTTTTCTTTGGGAAACTCTTTCTGCTAGGCTATGGAAAGGAGTGGTTAATGCTTAA
>NW_004525280.1:8875-9749 GCF_000260255.1 Octodon degus
CAATTCCTCACTCTTGCTCTCTTCAATTCCATAGTTTGCTTTTCTACATAAGCACTTAAATATTTTGTCCACTGCAAATGTCCTCAAAGCAACTTTCAATTTTTTGAGGCTGACAGAACATAAGCACACAGAGTGTAATTCTATGTTCATGAAAAGGAAGCCAGTCTCACTGCCCTCCGCAGGAGACGCTGGTGTCCTAGGGCATGGTACAGAGACGGACACACCGCTTTCTCTATCCTCATGGCAGCCAAATGGCCCTTGGAGACATCGTGCTGAGCTTCCCGGGGCCAGCCTGCACTTTCCCAGGCTCAGGGTTTGCACATGCAAAGCACATCATCCTTTCTTCTGCGTCATTTCCACTGGAGAATGTCACTCAGATGCAAAAATTAGCTTCCCCAGAATCGAATTGAATAATTTGCTAGAAAGCATTTAACAATGCCACAGTGCCACAGGTATGAGTTCCACTAAGCAAATTTCTGGGTTAGATGAAATAATTTCCTCTCCCGTCTCTCCTAACAGATGACACTAGTGGAAGAGGCCCTGGAGAGGGCCCAAAGCCACCAGGTCAGCGTGCCGCCTGCACGAGGTCTTGGTCAGTCCTGTGACTTAGCCTAACAGTGGAGCCTGGGGAGGAGGGCCTCACCTTATGGATACAGGTGCAGCGTTAGCTTCCAAGAGCCTAGGAGAGAGTTAAAAACTGTCGATCATTATTGGCATCAAAAGAAAGAGCAATGCACGCGACCACACACCTCGGAGACAGTGTGCCTTGCTTGCTCATTTGCACCTTCGGCAGAGCTGCGTGCCACATGGTGAGATGTGACACACACTTCCCAAAGGCAGAGGTTTAAGAAGCACAAGATTAAACTGTTCAACA
>NW_004525280.1:11245-12016 GCF_000260255.1 Octodon degus
AGTAAGAGCTAGGGAAGGGCTTCTCTGGATTAAATTTTCACATATGTGGACTGGCTTTGGTTCTCTCAGTATAAACATAAGAAGGCGTGCTGCCGGGCCCACGCGCTCCTCATGCCTCGCACCGAGGCCTGGCCAGCTGTGCCCGTGGAAGCCAGCCTTTCCTCCAACCTGCTCTCCCTTCTTCCTTGTGCAGGACTTGCTTCGGCCCGCCGTGTGCGCACATGCGTTTGCGCGTGCCTGCGCACACCCGGCAGATGGCCTGCTCCGTGGCGACAGGAGCCATTTTACTTGCTCTCCCCTGAATCTTAGTGTGCACCACTGGCATCGCTCACGGCAGGTGCGCGAGGGATGCTTGTCGAGGGCAAACATTTGTTGAAGGAATAAATTCATTTCTACACAATGAAATTCGAGTGTTTCAGTAGCATTCAATTTTTTAAACCATGTAATGGACATTTCATTATTTTATTCAATATTTTAGACAAGGGCATACACGCTTGCATTTTCCATCCTTATAGCGTATAATTTAGCCACAGACCATGTGAATGTGTACATTCAGCTTCCCACTGGCCTACTGCTGAGGCAGGATAGTATTTCCTCGTGGTTTACTCCTGCCCCTCTTGCTTCTTCGAAGGCACTAATGTGGTCCAGCATTAGATAAGTTGAGGCAAGATATTGCTTTACAATGAATGTAACTTCACTCCTTTTTAAAATTTTTTCCTGTTACCCCAGTTTCAAATGCTGATTAAATCAAACAGAGAAATTCATCTATGT
>NW_004525280.1:17584-19512 GCF_000260255.1 Octodon degus
GATCTTCCAAAGTTCTTCTCGGTCTCCTGTGACATCTGCCAAATCCTGAAGATCCCACAGGCAGGACAAAAGTAGGGTACGAGTGAGAGTTTTTGTTCTTCAAAAGAAAGAAGAACAGAGTGGACCTATTGGCCTTGGATAGCAAAACCAGGGGCCTGAGCGCCTCCCTCATCTAGTTGATTAGACCAGAAACACAAGCTCCGCTCCATCCCTGGTGGAGATGGAGGTCATCTATGCCAAAAGGCCTTGAGCTAAGACAGAACACAGGCCAAGCAAGGGATTTTTGAAAACATTTTGTCAAACATAATACACACATTGAAAAGCACAACTAGGAGCCACTTTTCCATCCTGAGAGGAAAGAAAAGCATAGTGACTTTCTCCAACTCCTCCTTCTTAGCATCGGGTATTTCTATGTAAGGGAGTCTGCAGAATCTACACTGGCAGTGGAGGAGAGGGAAAACATCCTAGCAGCAGAAATGCTTTATATAGAAAAATCTTTCCGTTCTTCTTAGTCTACATATTCACAGTTTATGTAAAATTTATATGCTAACAAAACATTTTTTCTGTAATTTGATTTTAGTTTAACTGATGTGTTACATCTCATTCTTATTGATCAGAAAGCTTTTAGTGTTTTTAAAAGTAAAACCTCAGTGTTAGCTCAATAACTTGATATTCCACAGCATTCCAGTGCAATAATTGATTTGCAAGATAGAGGTTTTCCTAAGGACACAGGGCTGAGAGGTTTGCCACGTGAGGGTGATCATGTGTGAAGTGGGAGAAGAAATAGTTTATTTTAAAACACGAAAGCTGCACTTCGTCTGGGCACTGTTTTAGATATCAGAGCAATTAACAAGACAAGCAGCTGAGCCCCGACTATGCTGGTGCTTACGGGCAGTCATGAGAGGATGATATGGAAAAGTCATGCAAATACACGAGCAAGTAATTTCAGGTAGCGCTGAGAACTGCGGCGAAGAGGAAGACCAAGCAGCCTGCAGGGAGACCGGGTGCAAAGGAAGTTAGGTAGAGGTGGCCTTCGAAGCCAGAGCACAGTGACTGGGAAGTCAGAATTTTTAGGGATTAAAACAAGTAGGTATGAGTGCTCATATTTAATTAGTCTTTAAAAGTTCCTAACTTCAAAAGAAAATGAAATAGGATTCTGTTAACTAGGGGAGAAAATTGAAGCAGATGAAGACTTTCATAGTTCTCCTTACATGGATCCATTAGGCACCAAGGCAGGGGCTTCCGCTTCTTCCGGTTTACATTGCAAACAATGCCCCTAAATTATGGGGCTGTAACCCAGCGTGGTGTAGCTTACAACCCGGAGTGCCTACTTAAGAGGTTTTATGCACGGCAAGCACAAATCTATTAGAAGAAGCAGTTGAGAGTGTCCTGATGAAATTGCAGCAGTTTGCGCTCAGGGTTTCAGTGCGGCTGAAGGGCACTTGGGGTGCTCTCAAGCTGGTGGGCGACTCGGGGCCTCATAAGCATCGAGCCTGCATGCACGGATCTGTTCTCAGGCCCAGGGAATAATTATAGCTGCACTCATCTCAGGAGAGTATGGAAAACTTGAAGGCTGTTCAGAGGAAGTCAAGGAGATGATTAAGAACTGAATAATGGGACCTCTGAGGAAAGGTGTAGCCAAGCTGGAATTGCTTGGCTGCGATTACTTATCTCGGCGAGGACACATCCAAAGTGTGGCTTCATGCGGTTTAGGAATATGAAAGGTGATGGGTGAACTGTTCTGTATGACCTCGGTGAACAGACCAAGGTCACATGGGAGGGCTCAGGCTGGAGCTAGGAGTTTGGTTATAAAGGGTCCAGAACACCGTTATTCACCAGGACAGCACTTTGGGTCTTCTTTACACTGCCCACTAGGTGTGTGGACCCGGAAGCCCCTTCCATACAGACCAGGGTGTGAGAGGTCAAGT
>NW_004525280.1:38916-42136 GCF_000260255.1 Octodon degus
AAGACAAAGTTCTAGATTTCTAGAGTACTTAATAGAAATCTAAAACACTTTTACATTGTTCCAGGGTGTTTACAAACTGGTCATTGTTTTAGGGGTGCTCTGCTCCCCAAGTTGCACGGGTGTCCAGGGATCTGCCTCCATCTAGTGACCTGTGAGCCCTGTCTGTACCGTGTTTCCCAAGACACAGGGTTTCCACAAGTGCTGCCACAGTGCAGCAGATCTGGCCAGATTCCTAAAGGCACAAGAACAAGGTAGTGCAGGGAGCTTACTTGATAGTATCACAAAGGAAGGACCCCAAGTGCGATGCGCAGTGGCTAGCGAGCCCTGCCCCGCACCTCCAGAATGCTGTTGGAGCATCTTTATCATTAAATACACTAGCAGACGAACTGGTGATGTGGTTAAGTTACTGCGAAGGTCAGAGCCTGGCTTGGCCTCATGCGGCACGAGGGGTCTGCGGCTTTCCAAGTACAGGTGCTGGGCACACCGCTCGGCCTCTGTCCCTCCCTGTCATCTGTGAGAAGACCATCTGAAGGTGAGGTGGGATGATCCTGCAGAGTGCCCAGCCTATTGTCTGGCATTTATTATTACTGACGAAGTGTTTGGGAGCTTGAGAATGTAGCCACGGCCAAGGTGGCATACAGGCCTCCTTCCAACTGAAAACACAGCCATGTGGATGCTGTTTCTCGATTCCTTATGTCTGCTAACTTCCCAAGAACTGAGCATTCTCAGCAAGAAATGAACAGTGAGCAAATCCCTCGGCCAAGGTGCTAGCTATTCCTCCCTGCTGGGAACACACAAGGGGCATGAAGAGCAAGCCTCTGGGTGACCTGTCTCTAGACCTCTCACCCAGGGAGGCAGAGTTTGCCAAAACAGAACCCAGGAGTTCCTGAAGGGCAGAGGGTGACAGCACTGCAGAAGATGCTCTAGAGTTTGGCGTCCAGGGAGGCACTTCACTGCAAGCCCAAGTGGATCCTATGGAAAAACAGAAAGAAGGAAGGAAAATCACAGACACTGCAGGTTGCCGAGGTTTGCTTGCCCAGCCTGGCCTGTGGGATTCGCTGCAGGCAGGTGCTGGGCACCCGAGGGTGCCTTCACCCCTGGGCGTCTGTCTGGCTTTGGCAGGGTCCAGGGTCCCTGCGGCGGCAGCACTGGCTTTGGGGAGGAATAAGGGGGAAGCCGAGGGTCGCAGGACCATGGGGGTAGCATTCAGGGTCCAGAACAAAGCCCCCAAGCCGCCCCGCCCGGGTCGGGCTGCCGCTTCCTCGCTAGCAGAGGGCTGCTCCGGCTCAGAGGGTGGCCTGGCTGGAATCAGAAACTACTGTGCAGACAAAACTGGATCAACACGTCTGCGGCTTATCCACTCCTCTCCCCCCATTCCTTCTGGATCTCTTTCTCCTCGCTGGTGGTTCCACTGCTGAGTTCAGGAGCGCTGGACATCTCATGATGCCAGTGAAGGGAATTTACATCCCGCACGCTGTGACCTTGGCCAATGCAGAGAATGAACCAGTCACATCACACCACTGTAACACAGTGGGGACAGCCTCCCACCCCTTGCCACCTGGGTGACCTTGCCAGCTGGGTGCCCTCCCAGTAGGCAGAGGGATTACTGGCAGGCTTGAGCAAGGGCCTTGGCACCCAGAGCAGATCGGTGTTGGCAGCAGGGTGCAAAAGTCACAAGTCATGCTCGGGGAGGATGCAGGGGCAGCACATGGCCCAGATTAGCCCAGCTAGGGAGCAGGACATGTCTTCCTGCTGAGCAGGGCAAGAAGGTCACGCGATCCTAGGGGATTAATGCTGGCATTTCATTGCAGGCCGCGACTAGCACTGCTGTCAAAATCTCTTCCAACCCCACTGCGACCCAGCGCTGCGGGGCGGCAGGCAGCTCTCTTGAGCATTGTCTCTATTGGCTAGGGGACGCTATTCAAGGAGAATTCTAGAGGGAGAGAGCGCAGGGCAGCAGGTCAGGGGAGTACTTCTCTGCTGTCCCAACAGGTTCCGACGCGACACCTCCTGAGCTGACTTGGCTGCACAGTTTTCATTAACTTATTTCAGTCATTGTTTCCCACTCGGAGTTGGAGGGATTGCAGTCCTCAAAGTCACGCAGCCCACTGAAAGCCCTCCCACATGCCTTAACTCCTCTTTCTAGCTGACCTGTTCTCACCATTTTCTTGGCCTGCTTTTCTGGTTCTCTGCAGCGTTACCTGTGATAAATTGTAAACCTATTCTTTAAAGAACGATGTCCGATGTTACCTACCTACACTCTTCCGCTCTCTGCTCTCACCTCACGGGCATCTCTGAGGTCAAGCTGCTCACGTTTTTGCCTGGGAGCTTTCCCCAGACTTCTGTCTCTTTGCCAGTGCAGCGGTCGCGTCCACCTGCAGGCTGAGATGCAGCCCCTGCGCGCATGGACTTCCCAGCCTGGTAATGACTCGCGCATCAAGGAATCACATACGAAAATTTTCAACCTGGTCACAAGCCGGAAGAGACACAAATCATAGAATACTGAATGGAGTGATGACTGTGGTCTGGGTGAAGGTACAAGAGGGGGTGGGAGAGCCCGAGGTGGCCACGTGTGCACCGCAAGGACTGTGGCAGAAACTGTTTCAGTGTTAACGCGGAGTGTCACCAGTGAGCTGCGCCACAAATATCACTCTTGCTGGGGTCGGGGTGGAGAGGAGACTCCGCTCACAGCAGTTTTTGACTGACCCATTTGCAGGAAGGTTCTAGGTTCTCCATCATACCTCCTGCTTTAGAAGAGATAGACATGTTGAGTTTTTAAACTGTCTGTTCTCATCTGCCGTATTTTCCTCTGTGCAGACCAGGAATCTTCTCTGTCCTGTTCTTTACTATGTGGTGCAGCGGATGGCTCCAGGCACATGCCAGGCATCCGTACATGTCTTGAGTTTAATGTCTGTTGTTGAGAGGAAGACAGAGGGGATGTGGGCTAGCACTTCTGGGAACAACATCACCTCCTCCGTACCAAGTTACTATGATTTCTGCCTTTTTCCAGGACCCGTGCTCAAAGTCACTGTGACACCAAATTCTCTTTAAAGAACTCTGAAAGCTTCCAGACCCTCTTAAGAGCTGTCTCAATGGAACTCAGCACAGGGCTGAGGCCTAGCTTGGACCTTCTCTGCAATCCTTTCTTTCCCAAGTGCTGAAGCTGTGATCTACCAACTACTGTTCCTCAGTTGGAAAAGTTACATAAAGGTTCAGAGTG
>NW_004525280.1:42931-44997 GCF_000260255.1 Octodon degus
ATAGAATTCATTATTTGCAGTTGTTCTATGAACTAAAATTAACACTAGTATGTTCATGAAGATTTGAAGGTGAAATTATAGAAATAAAGCTCTTGTGCTTTTTTTTTAGTTGTAATCAGCATGGGACAGATTTATGAGGCCTGCTTACCTAATCCCACTTTGCTTCATTACTGTAAGTTTTCCTTTTCTTTTTAAAACAAGATAAACAGAAAGTTTTGTAAGTAGCTTTCAATACGATTTACTAACAATATTTTTAGTAAGTACCACACCACCCACACCGATTTCTAAATTTTCCAGCATGGCCAACATTTCAAAAGCTAAGCAAAACTTTGAAACAAGGTTATTAGGAATACCTGCAACTATCTAAGGACAAAGATCTTCATTGCTGAACACACTAGTGTTAATTTTATTTCACAGAACAACTGCCGATGCTGAATTCTACCAGATGTATACAATAGGGGCATCGTTCCCAAAGTGCTTCTGCAGTTATATGTACATATTATCTGTCAGCACACTATCTTTTTCTAATAAAAGCAATGAAATCAGTGGCGCAGGGCAAATGCTTTTGAATGAGAATCAGACTTGAGCATGCAGTGCTAGCACCTGTGCTAGCTCTAGAGCCGGCACATCGCATCCAAGCATGCTCTGGGCATGCAGGCGCGTGAACGACCATTGCTAGCGCTAGGTGTGGGCTCATAAAGAACCGCTCACACGAAACTGCTCTTTTTACACAACAGTACTAGGTCAGTGGATCCATGCATGAACATGAGGATAAGCCCTAATTGTTATGTACAGATCGCCTTCAGCAACATTGCCACGTTGGTCCTTATACTAATGATGCTGTGGCTGTAGGTGTCAGAGCAGACAGTAATTGGTGCTTAAAAATAAAAATGAAACAAAGACTTTCAAGGAAGCTGTCGAGGTCCTCCAGAGACAAGCGCTGGGACCTGGCCCCTGGCTCAAGGTGTGCCATCCGCCCAATGCCCATGCTTCCTTTGGCAAGGACCCTGGTGTTCTTTGGTGATTAGCCATGGACAAGCAGAAGATGCAAGTCACATGGATTCCACTTGGCGCATACACAGGGAATTCCTGTTTAGTACAGAATATGTACCAGACAAGGCTCTCTTCTACCTCCCAGAAAATCAGTGGCTTGATGGAACTGAGGAGAGAATGTGAGACTTCTCTCTTGATCTAGTCAGAATTTTCAGTGGTAGTTTAGCGAAAGTCACCCAAGACATTTTTAATGCAAGCAGCACTTAGCACCCAACTGATAGGAGAAGCTAAAAGAATGGAAAATGTACTTGCTCAACTATAGCAGACAACTGGCCTCTGTGGAGAAAGGCATCCGATTCTGGGTTTAGGTTTTAGGAAAAGCACCCGAGCATCCAATATGCAGTGAGGCAGAGAACACTGCATATGCTCTTTACTTTCTCTATAAACTCAGTAAAATAAGTGAGCAGGGGCTGGGGAAGCAGGATAGGTGGTCAGAGTCCAGCGAAATTCCAGGAACACGCCACATGAAACACTTAAAAGAATAAAATATCTGTCTAGGCATGTTTTGGTTCCCTACACACACACATCTAGGACATTTTCAAGGTCTGTACTAACACCTGGAGGAGCAGTAGAAGCAGGTAGGCTCCAAGTGCACCGGATGGGTGGCCAGCATCCCTCTGGGCCGACACCGCCAGCGAGCAAGGCAAAGAGTGAGAAATGCAGAACATGGCATCAAAGGACAGCTCGGGAATAGAGCTGAGGGAGCCATTGTGCATCACAAAAAAAGCATTGTTCTGGGCAGAGGCCTGCCATACAGACCCCTGAGACTTCAACATACCCTTCTGTCTGGAGAGTTGTCCACAGACGAACAGCCGTGCACATCAGCTGTGCTTGTGGGGACACAGACCCTGAGCCCTTCATAAAAAATTTAAAGAGGCCAGTTTCAAGTTTTCCATCAGAGGAATAAAAATTTAAAATGAAATATAATTTCTTTTCATGAAAAACTTGTGTTCAAAAGACAAAAACAACAGTTTTAGACCTCCTCCACTTAAAGAGGAATGATCAATTTGTAA
>NW_004525280.1:46199-46861 GCF_000260255.1 Octodon degus
GGATGATGGAAAGATGTTTGAAACAAAGGCAGCCCTTGAGAAATGACCTAGTTTGGGGAAGGATTCCACGTAGATGGGGAAGGTGGTTGGCCAGCTGCTCCACCAGCTCCTGTGGACCAGAACTTTGCAGACGTCAAAGAGCTGGATGAGGCACAGCAAGTGAGGAGGGCTCCTCCTCTTTGCCATGCACTAAGTGCAAACCATGTCTGTTGGAACTCAGTCAGGGGGAAGGGCTGGGGACAGAGTGGTCTCATCATCTATAAAGCCATTTTGAATGTCAGTCACAGCATCTCCAACCTGCTTTGGCATAGAAGGCCAGCACTCCGCCACATATTTAAGTAACAGTTTTCAGCTAATTGAAATGTTGAAAAAAGGCTCCTCTGGGGGCTTTGTGTTGCTCTTAAAGCTTCAGGTTAAAAGAGTTTAAGACAGCAAGAGAAGCACACAGCAAGGCTGTTCCATTGCTTTAGTCCAACTCAGACTGTGCTGAGAAGCAAAGCGCTAGGCGAGAGCCACCAAATGGCTGAGGTGTTGGCTTTCTGCTGCTTCACTGGTCTCTTACAGTTTAGTCTCTGCTTGTGGTGACCTTGATACACTACTTTGATATAAAAGCTACTTTCTTGACATTTTATTAATATACATTGACAAAGCAATAGTTTGCT
>NW_004525281.1:0-490 GCF_000260255.1 Octodon degus
ATCATAACAAAGTAGGCTCCATCCCAGGTTTGCAGAGATGGTTTGATTCATGCATATCAATAAATGGAATTGACCACATAAACAGGAACAAAGACAAAAAAGTCTCATGATCATCCCAATAGATGCAGAAAATACCTTCACCAAGATCTAATATTCATTCATGATAAAAACCTAAAGAAATTACTTATCTCAACATGACAAATCCACTTATGACCAACCTGTTACTATCATTATATTAAATGGGGAAAACAGTAAAAGCATTTCTGCTAAAATCAGCAAAAAGACAAAGATGTCCAATATCACCACTCTTGCTCAGCATATTTCTCAAAACATCAGCCACAGCAATCAAGCAAAAGAAAAAATAAAAAGGATACACGCAGAAAAGAACAAAGCCAAAATATTATTATTTGCAAATGACATGATCCTTACTTACAAGTCCAAAAAGAATCCTACAATTGATAAATTAAGCAGTGTAGCAAGATACAAAATA
>NW_004525281.1:2692-3922 GCF_000260255.1 Octodon degus
GGGTGTAGCACTCAGACCCACAATCCCAGCAGCATTCAGACCCATAATCTCAGCCTTGTATCATGAGTTAATCACAAGCTCTAGAAGTCCACCCGTGACTGTATGAGGCATTGAGGGGGACAACTAGACACAAGCCATAACAGTGCCCAAATTCTCCATAAGACATCTGAAGAAAAACTTAAAGCTGCTTTCCTTTCTGGGTTTTCCTAGTAAGACCTTACATGTCTTGATTTCTACTTGGTCTTTAAAATTCCAGGCGATGATAGGTTTCTCAAATATCCTTTTCAGTCTTCACCTCTACCACAGTACACATCCACTAGATCCTGTGGTGTAGGCTGTGTGGGGCAGGTAAAGGGCATCTGCATGGGGCACAAACCAAGTGCTAGCAGGTTTCAAAGTAGCCCAGAGGTCTCAGCTTTCAGAGAAAGGTAGAAACATGGTAGAACTCTGGAAAATCACTGCAATAATCATCTCTATAATTTTATGGTAATCTCTTGATTCAATACATAAGAAATTTATTTTAAGTGAGTGAAGAATTGGCTTATATGCTTATTTTCTTTCAAAAAAAATCAGCCTTTTCAGAAACCAAGAGATCTACTGATCTTCTACACCTTTACTTAGGCCTAAAAACACAACATCCACCCTCGACTGTCAGGATGTCAGGCACAGAGCCCAGAGCCTGGGAAGTGCAAGTCTCTGCACTTGAATGAGAGGACTGCGTGGAGCGTGATGTTTATGAGCATCTACGTTCAGAGCACCATGCAGCCATCTAAACGTCCCATCAGGAAATGAGATCTGTGAGGGCACATTAAACTAGAAGGTATTAAGAATCACAAAACAGACTTAGGTACCCTCCATAACTGGAGAAGCTGAGCCCTCCCCACCTGTGTCACCGCACATCAAACAAATCAAAAATTTCAAAACTGTCTCACATATAAGACAAAAAAAAAAAAATAGATGAGCTGGTGACTACATCAAATTTAAAAACACTTACTCACTGAAACCTTTATCAACAAGGTGATAAAAGTGCATAAAATGGGAGAAAACACTTATAAATCTTGTATAGCAAAAGGTATTAATATGTAGAAGTATGAAGAATTCCAATTTAACAATAGAAACAACAACAAAATCCACTTTTTAAATGGGCAAATGATTCATACAGAAATTTCACCAAAGATCTAGTGAATCTCTATTTTTTAACACATTTATTTATCTCACACAAGTTCTATA
>NW_004525281.1:5921-6723 GCF_000260255.1 Octodon degus
CCCAAGGAGACTGGAAAACATCACTTTTGATTTTAGGATTAAAAACTATCTTAAGAATTCTTCAATTAGCATCTGGCCAAATAGCTCAATGGATTAAAGCACCTGCAAGCAGACTCAGGGGCCTGAGGTTCGATCCCCCAGCCTGCTGATCCGGCCTTACCTCCTGGGCATGCTGAGACAACTGAGACTGGGCGTGGTGTCACACCTGTAAGCCTAGGTCTTAGGAGGCTGTAAAAAGGAGAATCACTATAAGTCCAATCTAGTAATGAGACTCTGAACACCCTGTAGACCATTCTCTAAAAAAGCAAAAAAAAAAAAAATCTTCAATTAGCAAGGGTTACATTTTTGTTTTGAGGAAATCTATTAAAATTATTCATGGGTTGAATACAGAGGTATAGAAAATGGTAATCAAACGGAGACAAATATTCTAATATATATCGTGGAAATGTCAAAGTTCTAAAAAATTGCAACACTATAATATAAAAACATGAAGTAATTTGTGAAGAGTATATTTGGGTAAAACCAAGCAAAGTACATAGAAATGCAATGAATATCTATAAAGACTTTTTTGTAAAATCTTAATCTGTAAAAAACATTATTGAAATGTTTTACTTACAAGACATCCTTAAATACCTTTCCTAACAAGGTAACACTCAGAGAAAAAAAAAAATTACCATGGAATATTTTTACTACCCTCAAAATATACTCTACTTTAACAAATCTACAGTAAATACTGATGGCTATCAAAAGGCTGCTGCCCATGTATGCAAGAATCTGTAGTTTAAAAAAACTTAAATTTTAG
>NW_004525281.1:8863-12237 GCF_000260255.1 Octodon degus
GCTATCACCCCGGCCCCAAAGTGTCTCATTTTAAAAATACTATAAGCAATGAGCACTTTTGTTTTTAATGGAAATTCCCCTTACAACTGGCAAAGTTATACAAATGCCCATTTACAATTGAAATTAAAATACATACATCATTCATAGACAACAGTGTATATCTGCTGATTGCTACAAGAACACAGTACTAACAGGCATTTACAAAATCATGCTTTAGTTTTCTTTTTTTTTTTTTGTGGAATTGGGGATTGAACTCAGACCCCTGTGCTTGCCAGGGAAGTGCTTATTCTCTGAGCCATCTCCCCAGCCCCCAAAATCATGATTTGATGAAATACCACATTAATGAAATTTAACCAAACACTTAAGCAAAACTATGTGAACCTAAAAGATTCACATACCTTCATAGCCTTCTTCTTCTCTGTTTAGTGGAGCCCTGGCATCTCCAGAGCCTGCTGCCTGTCTCTGTCCTACATCAGCCAGGTCTCCTCAGTCCTCTCTCTCTCTGTTTAATACAACAGAGGAGTCTGCACATACTACATCTAGAAAGAAGTCTGCAGGGTTGTTGTAGGGCTTGCAGTGGTAACCTGAGTGAGAAGACAGCACAAGAAAACAAACCTGGTGGTCTTGGAGCACAGAGGACTTACAGAGGTGATGGGAGGTGAGGCAAGGGAAGACAGAATCTAACAACTTCTCCCTCTTCTTCATGCTCTTCTGCCCTTACTCATTTATCCTTTCCTTTTACATCATTAGTCCCATGACACTAAAACATTTATCTGTGCTCCCCAATATATATGTCATGATTACTGTACTAGTCTGAACATCTTTTATTTTTTTTCTTTTTGGATTTTATGGAAGAATCTACAAGGTGTTCAGGGTCTCACTACTAGATCAGACTCATAGTGATCCTCCTGTTTACAGCCTCCCAAGAGCTGAGATTACAGACACGCACCACCATGGCAATTACACCATTTCGGGGTACCCTAGGGGTGGGCACAGCATGGCAGGCCTGGGGATCAAACCCCCAGGCCCTACATCTGCTTGCAGGTGCTTTAATCTGCTGAACTATTTGACTGGCCAAATAGTTCTGAACATCTTTTAACTATCCTTAAATTTTGTAAGTTATAAAGCCCAAAGAGCTATCAATATGCTCTGGTGCTTGTTAGTACTATATGAAGCATGGTTACAGGAGAATATCCAATGTCTGGGTACATTGTGCTGAGTTCCCCTTTCTGAGTTCCTCTGTGTTCTCTGAAATGTGAAAACAACAGCGCACATGTCAGTAATGATTTCTTGTATATCTACTAAGTCCAGAGGTCCAAATTACCATCTGTATCGCTGTCATAATTTCAAATACAGAATGAATACCAGGCAGCATTCTCAAGAGAACATGACTGGCACAGCACACCTAAACTCTGACCTCAACTTCTTCTGATAAAATCATACAAAAATGGCCTGAAACCTGACTCTCACAGAAATGTCCATGGATTTCCCCATATATGATTGATTTGCTTTAAAGAAATAGACTAACCAAATTAAAAATGATAATTCATGAATATTTAAAACTGTATGTTTTTTCTTGGTACAAGGAATCAAATTGAGGACCTTGCACCTGCAAGTAAGGCACTGTACCACTGTACTTCATCCCCAACACTCAAAATGGTGAAACATCTATACCCATATCTAAATATTTCTAAAATGAAAACTGCATAAAGTATTTTTGTGTTACTTAATTCAATCTGAATACGAAGTACCAGACAGTACAGAAATGCTGGCCTGTCATGGTCAGGCTGAGGAATACTCTCTACTTGATTGACTAATAGGATGTTCACATCCATTCACAGCCCAAACTTGCAATCTAGTTTTACTAGATAATGAACTAGCATTTCAAAGAGACCTCACCAAGGCAGAGCAAAATGCCAGGGGAAAAGTGTGAAGTAGCATCCAATATATTATCAAGAAGTCGACGACAGTGGACCTTTTCAAAAATGCTCGCCTGACAGAATAATTGGCAATGAGCCCAACACATTAATTACTGAACTCTTAGGGACAAGCCACCACACCTAAGGAGTAGAATACACAACAGGCCAACTTTGATACTTTCATGCATACACACTCCAATAGGACAAGAAGTGAAAGGAAAGCTACATAGCAAGAAAGCACTGCAAAATAGCAAAAAAAATTTTGGCACCAAAGTAGCCAGACACATTTTTGAGTGGTAGAACCCAAGGTACCTCCATGCAAAATTCAAACAACACTTTTGTAGACCTCCTCTGTTCTCTTCCAGGCTTCTTCAAATGAAGGGCCAACTGCATGAAAAAGTTAAGTATACCTGCTGATGCAAAATAGTCCACAGCCCTTTGTGCAGGACTATGGAAAACTACTTTTCCTGAATCCAACAGGGTGAGGGTATCAAACAGCTTGAAGATGGAATACTGAGGCTGATGAATGGAGAAGATGATTGTTCGCCCCTGCTCAGACATCCTACATTAAAAGAAGGGAAAGAACAAGTCACTAAATGTCTGAACCTTGCATTTTCTGATAAGACATTCTACTCTTACCATTAGCCCATTTATTCCCAAGTCAGCTTGTTTTTCTCTTAATTTTTTTATCCTATCTTATATTATCTGATAGTTGAAGAATCTAAATTTAATGCTTCTTTTAAAAAACTAGAGGTCCTTAAAAGATGGTACATTAATGGTCTAGAATTCCCCCAGAAGATTTATTGAAAAGGCAGATCCTTGCACAACCTTCTCAGACACTGATTTAGAATCTCTGGGTGTGGGTGCAACTCCCCAAGGCATCTGTATGTACATCCAAGCTTGAGAATTAATTATGGACTAAGCATTAAAACAATGCTATATGCTCTGTTTTCTTTGATCACTTTGGTCTTCTTGCCTTATGATTGGCTTTTGTCCTTGGAACATGATAGTACAATTAATATTATTAAGCACTGAGCCTTTGCTAAATGCTTTAGAGAAAGCCACTTTGTAATTTTTACAATGTTGTTATAAAGCAGTTCCTGTATTATTTCCCTCTGTTTACATCAAGCCTTAAAATGTAAGCAACTAGCCCAGCGGGCACAGCTACCAAGGTACAAGGCTGTGATTTGGCCCCTGGTCTCCGTCCATGTTAGAAACAATGCTAAACTACTTTTTCACAGGAGTCATTACTAGTGAATAGAAGAAGCAAAGGTCAAACATTTTGTTTAAATCTGTTATCAAAGATTTTTTATAATAAGAAACACTTCAAACATTTGATAAGCACTTACTGTATTTTTACAATGTCTGTGTCTAAGGGCATCAGGTAGGAAAATAAAAAATTTCAATACAAGGTGGAGTAAAAGAGTTAAGAGTTCCTTGTAAGCTAACAGGAGA
>NW_004525281.1:13590-14597 GCF_000260255.1 Octodon degus
TACAAGCCAATGACAAAAGACTCAATAAACAAGCCTGTGAACATCTCTATCTCAGACTTTCAGACTCCAGAACTGTAATAAAATTAATTTCTCTCATTCAACCATCTACGCTGTGTCATTTGGCTGTGAGAGTACCCTACACAATCTCCACTCCCTGGAGTCACTAGTTCTGCCCTCTGGCCTCCTTGATGTCACAGAAATAGCAGACCTGCTTGGGTCCTGTGCCATTGGCTGTTACTTACAACTAGAGCTCTCTCCTGATTCACCCAACCTGGTTTCTCATTCCCTCCCAGCTCACATGTCACAGGCTCATGAAAGGTCTTCCCTTATCCTCTTGCAATTTACAACAGTGCCCAAGACCCAACCATGGCCAACTTTCCCTATACTCCTGTTTCATCTTTCTTAACAGCATAGCTTTGTTATTTGACTGCTTTTTTAAGAGGAAAAAATTCTGCTGTTCACTTTTTGGTTTTTTTGGTACAGGGTTTCACTACACAGACTTGTAGTGATCTTTCTGTTTTCAGCCTCCCCAGTAGTTGGGATTACAGGTGCGCACCACTACACCTGAACTCCACTGCAGGCTTAACATGCCCCGGAGGCAGGGCTGGGACAGCATGTGGTACAGGGGATAGAAGCCCAGTCACAGAACCCTGTGCTTGCCTAAGCAAGTGCTTAGTCCAAAAAACTATCTCACCAGCCCTTGCTATTCACTTCTGAGTCCCTTGCAATAAGAATACTGAGCACATAGACATGATCAAAGATTTATATTAAATAAATGTAAAAACAACGTTGCTGTAGCATGTACTTTTTCAGGAGTGAAATAACAGCATGCACAGTGCTTGAATCTAATCCAGTCGTGGGCTCATCCAGGAACAAGATGGGAGGGTCAGTGATCAGCTCTATTGTGACACTGGTCCTTTTTCTCTCACCTTTGGACAAAACCTAAAACACAAATTATGACTATCATCTGTAGAAATCACCAGCATCCCTGTCACTTGGTGAACTAA
>NW_004525281.1:14862-15791 GCF_000260255.1 Octodon degus
TGTCACTTATCAAATCAAGCTTTCATTTTAGGGTAAGAAATTAGAACACTGGAAAGCTATGGCTCCGACATAGTAAAACCACAGAGTACACAGCAGATAAAGACAGGAGAGGAAAGAGGAAAGCATCCATAGAAATTTATTAGACTTCTAAAAATATATCTCCTCACTATCATAGCCAAATGTCTCCAAATAAAGTTACAAAATGGGAGTGAACTTGGAGCCAGGAAAGTTCACTTTATACCAGGCCATCTCAGCCCCTTTTCCATTTCTGTAAGGCTTGCCAAACTGATTCTGTCAGGGGGCTGGGGACATAGCTCAGTGGCACAATGCCTGCCTGATAGGCATGAGAACCTGAGTTTGATTCCTGGTACCCACAAAAAAAGGAAAAAGAAAGAAAATGTACAAAATAGTAATTTAGTCTGTACTCTGCCTCACTATAGAATTCCAAATTCATCCTATCTGATGAATCCAGAAAATGGGATGTTTTAGCACATTTGCCTCCAAAAGTCCAAATGTCTAAACTTCCACACAGACAGATTTCTCTCATTTCTTTCTCTCTAATCGTCACAAAACAAAGAGTTATTTTATCAGTTCTTTGTTACCCCTGCCCACAACTATATATCCAAATTCTATTCTAGAGTTTGAGATAAACATATCAAAAGAAAATATATGGAAAAATAATGAGTACAAATTAAAAGTAAATCCTAATGTGATTGAATGTAGTTTTGAAAGCTATATTATAGCAAAGTGAAATACAGCAAGAATTCTTTCCTTCTTATGAATCAATTTCAGAAATATGCCTCAGAAATACATTGGAACAAAGGCCCCTGGAAGAAAAGAGGTGAGCTCAAAGGGGAAAGAGAGAAATAGGAGAAAGAAAAGTTAGCACAAAGCTATTAAATGAGCCCCTGAGCTCTACAATGAGGACA
>NW_004525281.1:18812-27008 GCF_000260255.1 Octodon degus
GACTGTCCTGCTTCAAGGCGGTATATGGTTAGATTTTTGGACTTATGTGTAAACATAAGAATTATATAATGCTGTATGCCAATTTTTAAAAAAATATATTCTAATTTTTAAATGTTTTTTTCATCATATGCTGTAGGGACTTAAAGTTCAACATATCAATACTTGATGAAAAAATCAAGTTCCATGTTATGCCTAAGATATTTGATATTCAGACAGATATCTGAATATAGTGAGGTTAAGCTTAACAGCCTAGGTTGTATGCTAATAAAAATAAGCTTGTATTCTGGAGGATTAACAACCTAAGTTTGCAGTCCAAAATTAGAGAAAAAGGAGGGCCACAAGGAAAGCCAACATTTTGGCCCTAGCCTTCCAAAGTCATTAAGACTCAGGACATAAGAGAACTTGTATTGTAACATCATGTAACTCAGTAGTATCCCAAATTTTCTGATGAAGGAGGTTATGGGGCCAAAGAGGAATGTCATCGATGATGTAGAGTATTTGTAGAAGAGTCACATGGAGAAAAATCATTCTCTCAGGCTTTCACAGAGAGCACATTGGCCAAGCAATGGCTGTGACTCATCCACACGGCTGACACTGACAAAGATTCTACAATCTGAGGTACAGGATCTCAGGATAAATCCTGAGGGGATTTCACTGACCTTATCAGACCCTAAAGCTAAAACTCTTGTTGCATACATCCTGCTTTTCCTTGGTCTTAACCATCCAGCAGAAAAGTATAAAAATGATATACAAGAAGTAAAGCCATGGTGTTATGCTGAGATGTAGGGGACTCAGGTCAACAATTTCTGACATTGACAGTCAAGCAGAAGACTCAATACTATTATGTACTACTGGACTCTTTTAGAATATTTTGCTGAGTTTACACACCTATAATATTCAAATAAAGGAACTTAACAAAAAAAGGGGATACAGATGAATGTCGATTTTGTAACTGTGTATTCAAAGTGGTCAGGATAGATACAGTTACCTTCTCTTAATGAATAGAGGGATTTGTTCTAATAGTGTTTGTAAATAGGATATCATGTCCGCATCTTGTACAGCAAAGAAGCACTAGGTAGAATGTATGCAATGTGTTAATTATTGAATCTGCCCTACCAATTTGGCTTGAAACTGTCTCATTGCTATTTGTTTCTCAATAAATGCATGGAAAAAATAAAAATATTAGGCATAATTTTAAAATTCTCACTTTGCTTTTCAGTATATACTATACAAATTCTCAAAAATTTGAAACAGATGACAATACTGACTTATCCAGCATAGACTTCCAATGACCCTCCAAGCTATTTATCTTGGCAATTGAACTTAGGCAATGTTCTCCTTTATCTAGCTCATGTCTTTAATTATACCTTCTTCTGCATTCCCTCTTTTAATTTTAACCTCTTTCTTTTTCTTCCTCATTAGCTCATAATGTGGCAAATAGTGCATATCAATCATAATACCATGCCTTATTAGTGTAGCTGATAAATGTGATAAAAATACACACAGAGAAGACTTGCCTATGCTTATACAGATTTGCCTCCACCTGTAGGCACCATAATGGCATTGAGGCCAGGTCTCATAATCCCACTGTAAACACATGAAAAATATTGATTTATTTTTCCACTTTAAACACATTTCTATTAACTTGGAGTTTGCATAGAACATATTCAATGAATGCTGATGAAATTTCAGACAGAAAATAAGTCCCAACATAAAAAAAAATTGTTGACTAACAATTCTACATATGAAAGGTGATTATCCCTACTCAGTATCTACATGGCAAGAAGATGGCACACATCCATATGAATTCTGTTCATTTACACTCTAAGTCACTTGCCCTCTTGGAAAATGACATGTCCAAGGTTCCTGGGAATATAGCGCAGAGTATAGCTCAGTGTGAGAGCAGTGTTTAGAACACAAGAGGGCCTGGGTATCATCCCAGTAGCAACAACAAGAAAATGTTTCTTTAAATAAGAAACAGATTTGCCTTTACAAATCTGATGTAAAGGAGCCCCTCATGACATAATGTAAAGTACATAACAGCTTCTAACTACTGTTTGATGAGCAATATCTTCATAGAATCCAGCTGTTATATATCAAGTCCTACATAATAAATTAGACACTGATTCGTAGCACATCGGGTAGTGGGCTCACCATTAAATTTTAATCAGAACAAAAAAATAATTCTGAAGGTTAGAATAAAGCACACTAGGATTAGAAAATATCAACAAAATTTAACACTAAGGAAAATATCTTACCAGTTATAAAAATGAGAATTTTAAATCTATTGTACAACTAAGTTATTTCCTTCCTTGTTAAGTAGCTGATAAGTTAGCTAGAAAATGCTCACATTCAAATTGAGAGTCATCACTTCAGAAAGGGTTGTCCTTTAAGAATATAGAGCAGACACAAGTATGTTTCAAATGAGCTCAACAGAGTGCGAGGGTAGGGAATAGTTCAGAAGAGTAGGAAAGAGAAAAAACACAGCAGAGCCATTGTAGCTAGACAGCCATGGTGAAATGAAGGCCTGTCTTAACCTAGTAAACACTTGAGTGTCTATGCCTAAAAATCTTGGAATCACATGATTCCGCCCAAGGTCAATCCTGTGATTACACAATTATCATGAATAATAAGCTTCATGTATATTTAACTTCATATTTATTAAAATTCATGTTTATTTAAACTTCCTGTTTATCCTATGAATACTCAAATGTATACATATAAATCTGTGATATGAGGTTTTTAGTTCTTCTGGAAAAATATCCAGGAGGGTAATAGCTGGCTTGAATGGGACCTCAAATCCTGAGTTTTTAAGGAATCTCCACACTGATTTCCCTAGTGGTTGTACCAGTCTGCACTCCCACCAACTGTGGAGAAGGCTTTCTGTTTCCTCACAGCCCCTCCAGCATTTGTTATTGGCTGAATGTTGACCATTCTTTCTGGGTGACATGGAATCTCAATGTTATTTTAATTTGCATTTCTCTACTGACTGATGATGTTGAACATTTTTTCATGTATTTACTTCCCATTTATATTTCTTCCTCTTAAAAGAGTCATCTATTCATCTCAGATCCCATGTATGGATTGGGTTTTGAATTAGACTTTTTAAATTCTTTGTATGTTCTAGATAGAAGGCCTTTGTCAGAAGGACAGTTGGCTATAATTCTTTTTCCAGTGTGTGGGTTTTCTTTTTACTCTGTTGGATACTTTCTTTCAGTTAATATTTTTAGCCACTATATTAAAGATAAGATGGCTGAATGTGTTTATGGTTGTGTTTTCATCTTCTAATCTGTTCCATTGATCGTCTGGTCTGTCCCTATGCCAGTGCTATGCTGACTTTATCACAGTAGCTTTATAGCACAATTTCAGGTCAGAGATTTTGATTCATCCTGCCATTCCTTTGTTTCCCATGATTGCTTTTGATATTCTGGGTCTCTTCTGGTTCCAAATGAATGATGCAACCATTTTTAAATCAATGTGTAAAGTCCTTCAAAAGTTAAACCTATACTTAACAAGTGATCACTCATTTCACGTTTAGTCAAAAGAAATAAAATCACAGGGGCCAGGGAGATGGCTCAGTAGAATAAGCGCTTGCCTGGCAAGTGCAAGGACCTGAGTTCAATCAACAGTTCCACAAAAAGAAAAAAAAAGAAGATGAAAAAGAAAAAGAAATAAAATCACATGCCTAAATATCTATACTAAATATCTATACAAAGATTTATACAAAAATGTTTATAATAGCTTAATAGTGTTAAGAAGCAAAACCTGGGAAGTTTATAGTAGGTCAATAAAAATAATCTTTTAGAAAGTTAAGCAGACCTGACATTTGACAGTATTTGTTTCTTCACTGTTTTATGACAGGGTAGAAAGCCATGCTTCACTTTTACTTGATAACAAATATTATGGAAACTTAACAGAGGCCCTTCAATACGTGTATTCAGGTCATTGGAGGTCATCATGGGGAGATCTGGGGAGTTTCTTTCTGATGTTGACATAGAAAGCCGGATATCACCCGAAGACATCCTGGGACATGCTGCTTTTCTGTAAAAGGAAAAGTAACAGTAAGTTGATAGTCCAGATAAATAAGATTGTAAGCCTTAGGCAACAATAAATTTCAACTAAGTTTTCTTGTTTGTTTGTTTGGTTGGTTGGTTGGTTTTTTAATGTACTTGGCACAGGTTCTTACAACACAGCTCAGACTCACAGTGGTCCTTCTGTTTTCAGCCTCCCTAGTGCTGGAATTACACGCATGTGCACCACACCCACACTTGGTAGCCAGCTCAGCACCCTTGGGAATAGGACTGGCATGGTACATGGTGCCAGGGATCAAATCCTGGTCCCTGCACTTGCCTAAGCAGGCACTTAGTCCTGGCAGCTATCATTATGGCTCTTAAACTAAGTTTTTAAAACCATAATACTATGGTAAATTAATTTTACTGGAAAATCATCACCATCATTAAAGCAACCCTAGAACTGATAGTGGACAGATACAACCTGCGCTCTCCCTCTCCAGTTAGACGTTACATCAATTCCCAGTAAACACAGGGTGAAGAGTATGAAAATTACTCAAAACTCAGTAAATAGGGAAAGCATAAATGAAGCTTAGATATGTGGTTTGTAAAGCATATTATATACAACTTAAGTAAAGGAAAAATTTACATGATCATCATGAAATCCCCTTTATTTTTTGTTTTAAATATTTAGTTTACAATATTATTTATCTAAAGTGGCTTAGCCAACCAGTCAGGGCAGCAGAAATTTCTCTAGATTTATGCCTCCAGACAGATTTTATGTCTCTGATTGTTATTTGTTTTCCACCAACTGAGAAGGTAAACTCCACAAAGGTTTTCAAGGACATAATCATTTCCTTAATGGAAAAAAAACATATTTAAATTTTAGAGAGATTTAAAATTGACTATGAAAAATGATTAAATAATTCTAACCATTGTTCAAGTAGTTTAAGAATTTAAAGAAAAAACTTTGAGTATTGCTTGTTGTGGTGGCACATGCTAGTAATTCCACCACTTATGAGGCTGAGGCAGGAGTATCACCAAGAATTCAATCGAGGCCACCCTGGGCTACACAGTGAAACACCATCTCAAACAAAATAACATCTGGATATTATGCTTATGAATTAAGTGTAAAGTGTTTTGGTAAACAAATTAACAAAAGGTGCCTTTAAATTATTTTAATTAGAGTAAGGACTTAAGGTAAACTGAGTATGTGAGAACAGGTTTGAAATGTGAACTGCAATAAACCTATATTTCATTTTTAAAAGATGAAGTCACACCTGAAGAACTGACCATGGTAAGCTAGCTGCTTAAACAAATCATCCTCTTTAAGCCATCACAAAACCAGACAAAACATAAGAAGCAACTGTGCAGAGGTTTCTTGTGAGTGGAGAAGAAGGGGCACTACAGAGGCCTTCCTCCAGAAATTAGAATACCATGTTGTGGCCATCTGTTAATGTCACAAAGTACCTGAGAAAATCAACTGAAAATGTACTTTGGGAGAAAACTTAGTTTGGCACATTGTTTCAGAAGTTTCAGTCTGTGGTCAGTTATCCATTCCTTGGAGGCCTGTGGCCAGGCAGAAATGTGATGACAGAAGGATGTGGTTAAGGAAAGCTGCTCACCTCAAGTCAACCTGAAAGAAGGGAGGAAGGGAAGGAAGAAAGAGAGAAAAGGAGACAGGAGAGGAGAAAAGAGAGGGGAGAGGGAAGGAAGGTGGAAAACGGAGAGGAAACAGTGTAAGAGAGAAGGAAGACAAAGGGCTATCCTCAAAGACAAATTCCTAATGACCCAGTTTCTCTAACAAGACCTCACCTCCTAGAAACACCACCTTTCTCAGCAGTGCCACCAACTGGGGACCAATTCTTCAAGACTAAATTATTGGGAAACATTCCAGATCCAAACTACAAAATTCCACCCCCAGCTCCCAAAGGCTCCTATGCATTTCATATAGCAAATACATTCAATCTATCTACAACAGTCCCCATAGTCTTAACAGTTCCAATATTTCTGAGAAATCCAATTCAAAATCTCCTCTGAGATGGAAAGCAAACACTAACCATGAATCTCTATAAAGCTCAAAAAACTAGGCACATATTTCTAGCATACAATAGTAGCACAAGGTAAAGATCTGTATAAGAAAAAATGTAACTTTTGTATCTGACAAGGTCAGTCAAATCCCTTCAGGATTTACCCTGAAACCCTGTACTGCAGTTTGTAGATCTTTTGTCAATGTCAGCCATGTGGATGAGTCATGGCCATTGCTTGACCAATTTGCCTTCTGTGAAAGCCTGAGAGAAAGCTTTCCCTCTAGGTGAATCTCCTTAGGCACACTCTACAGCATCAATCACTTTCCTCTGTGGCTCCATAATCTCCTTGAACAGAAAATTTGGGACACCCCACTGAGTTACAGGATGTTACACTACAGGTTCTCTTATGCCCTGAGTCCTCACTGACCTTGAAGGGCTAAGGCCAAAATGTTAACTATCCTTGTAGCCCTTCACACACAAAGAAAAAATTCTCAATCCAAGAGGAGAGAACAGTAGAACACAGAGGGTTCAGACTAAAAAACAACCAAAATACAGCAGCAAAAACATTAATTCTATAGACCTATGTCTGGCATCTGGGACTCGAGTTGGCACGATGTAAACTACAAATGGATTGAGAATCCCCAGTGCTATGTATGATCTTTGTGACTACCGACTATACAATCATTCTCTTGTGTTAGCTGTGCTCATTGCAGATAGCTTTGCTAGGAAAATGTTCCATGTTCCAGTACTACTTTTTGGAGCCTCCACTCCAGCTTATACTTTACTCTCATAGCTTTATGCAATTACCCTCTCAGGACCTGACTGCAGGGATTTTTCATCCTGCTTCCCAGGCTATCTGGGCTTTCCTTTGAAATCTAGATGGCAACCTCTGTGATGCTCACAACTCTTGAATTCTACATGCAAAACTAGCACTGTGTGGAGAATGCCTAGTACGCCCACCAGTGCAAACAGCAGCCAGGTTCACTTAGTTCGTGGTTGTAGTGGCCTCTGAAGGCCTATACAGCTGAGCATGGTGAAAGAAATTCTGAGAAAACAATACCCAGGTGGCCCTATGCAGGAAGGGTACCCCAGGGCCCTCTTTGCAAGGAAATGTCTTTCAAGCAAGTGAGTTTACACTTTTACAGCTTGAACGTTTGGTGGGTAGGACATTGCTAATTTCTTTTATTTTTATTTTTTTCTCATTTCTAAAATGCCTTCAAACCATTATTTTCCCACTGTGTAGTATTTGGTTCTTTTTTTTCTGGTGCTAATCTATTTAATGAAACAATACTTTCCTTAAACCAGCTTTACCAACTTTACCAAACTACCAGTTTTTCAAATCCTTCTGTTGTTTTATGCTCACAGCTCTTTATAAAACAGCCAGAAATACAGATATCATAGCCTCAATACTGTCCTGCTGTAAAATTCCTTCCACCAGATTAGTCTGTCACCTTTTTACTGAGAATCAAAGTATCAAAGCTCTTTTGCTCTTGGGTTCTATTCAGGAAGTCAGTGCTGATGCCTGTATCTTCAAGCATTTTCCCTATTTTACCTTTCAGCAGGTTCATTATTTTAAATAACAAAATTACCCTATGTGAAATTTTCAGAGTTTTGATAATGTAGGACTGGGGAGATAGCTTAGCAGCATAAGTGCCTGCCAGGCAAGTGCAAGGTCTGAGTTTGATCCCTGGTACTGCAAAAAGAGTGGGGTGGGGGACAGATAGCTCAGTCAACTAAGCACCTACCTAGGCAAGCACAGGGACCCAGATTCCATCCCTGGCACCACATACTGCCCTGGACCCAGCCTTGAGCAGGCTGAGCTGGCCAGAGTTTGAGCAGGAGTTGTGGTGCACATCTATAATCCCAGCACTGGGGAGGGTGAAAAGAGGAGGCTCACTACAATCTGAACTGTGTATTAAGACCCTGTACTAAAAGCATAAAAAAGTAAGAAATTTGATAATGTAGTCATGTGTGACAGGAAAACTGTCAGGGAATGGTGCATTTGAACCCACACAAGACTACACTCAAGTTAACCAACAAAAAAGGAGTAGTTTATTGGCGGCAACTAGCAGGAGTCAGGCTGCTCAGCAGACCTGAACTGCAGTGATGGCTGGGGAGGCAGGCACTTTAGAAAGCCCAAAGGAATGAGGAATGGG
>NW_004525281.1:28020-29086 GCF_000260255.1 Octodon degus
CTGCCATGCTGGCCCCACCCTGGGGGGAGCAATTGAGAATGGGTGTGGTGGCGCACACCTGTAATCCCAACACTTGGGAGGCTGCAAACAGGAGAATCTCTAGGAGCCTAGTCTACTACTGTTATGGTTGGTGTCTAGGTGTCCCCCCAAAGCCTCATACAGTCTTGGGGTCTCTACTGGAGTTTGTGATTGATTACTGTGGGTGTGGAAGCTGCACCTGCCCTGGGGCAGGTGATCTGCATTACAATGTAAGGTGAGAAGAGAAGTTAGCTGCTTGAGCTGCTGCTAGCCCTCCCTTGCACTCTTGTTCTTTGCTGCCTCCACAAAAAGTTGCTTTCTGCTATATGCTGCTCTGCCTTCGACCCAGCTCAATATGGACTTAAACCTCCAGAAACTGTCAGCTAAATAAACCTTTCCTTCCTTCATTTTCAGTGTCAGGTATTTGTCCCAGCAATGAGAGAAGAGTAACTGAGACAAGTAGTGAGATCCTGAACACCCTGTAAACCCTTCACTAAAATACAGAAGAAAATAAATAAATAAGTACCTCAAAAAAGTTTAAAAGCAACAAAATAAAAAATGTTCATTACAACAAGAAAGAAAAAGTAAAGAAACTTTCCCTCGACCACAGGTCCTGATTACCAGAAATCTCTCAATTTTTTAATGGATACAGGGTCTTACCACACAGTTCAGACTCTCCAGCACTGATTCCAGATGTGCGCCACCACATCTCAGGCCAGCATGGCATGCAGGACCAGGGATCAAACCTGGGGCCTTGCACTTGCCAGGCAGGCCCTTAGACCATGGAGCTACCTCTCCAGCCCCAGTAATCACTTTTGTCCTTTTACATTTTCAACTTAATATAAATCATCTCTTTAATAGATGAAAATGGATCCTCTCCAATACTGGGCATCCAGACACTAGAGTATGGCAACTTGGGGAAGAGGAGGGAGGTGGATCCCCCAGACCCAGAACATTGTGAAGATTAAATTGGAGTCCCACTTCCAGCACGCAGCATAATGTTGGAGGCTTGAGCATACAGAGGCATGGTGACAGCAGGGGACCATAG
>NW_004525281.1:29503-30918 GCF_000260255.1 Octodon degus
TGCAGGCTTGCTGAGCTCTGTGGATCTGGGCTCTATCTGCCTCCTTTGTCTAACAATAACAGCAGAGGCATGCTTGGAAGTGGACACTACCAGAAGATAACCATAGGCTTGAAATCACAAAATCATTCTTTTTGTTTCTGTGTTTGTTTGGGTTTTTTCATATTTTATTTTTCATAAGTATGAACATTATTTTCTGTTTTTTGGTTTTGCTTATTCTTGTTTTGGTTTCTTCTTTCTTGTTTCCCTCATATTTTATTTATAGCTCCCAAAAGCATTAGGTAACCTTACTTTGTCCTTTAACTTTGCTTTTAATCACTTTCTCTTTTTTTATTTATTTATTTTTTTATTTGAGGTTCACCTTGTCGCTTTTTTCTGGATTTCTGTTGCTTGATAGAGTTTTTCCATCCTGTGATTTATGTCTCCGAATTTTTTTTAAATTAAGTGTGTTTCTTCTATACAGCATATTGTTGGATTTTATTTTTTGATCCATTTACTTATCTCTTTCATTTGTGAATTGATGCAATTTTACATTGATGATAATAATTGATATGTATTGTCTTGTTTTTGTCATGATATTTTCCTGCTGGTAGTTCCCAGATGTTGCTCTCTGTGTAATTGTTTGCCCTGCCTGATGGGTTTTTTTTTGTTGTTGTTGTTGTTGTTTTTGTGTTTCTGTTGTTCTTGGAGTTGTGATTTTTTATCTCTTTGTAGAATGTCGTTCAGTACTCTCTGCGGGTTGCTTTGGTGGCCATGAATTTCTTTAGTTGTTCTTTGTCATGAAAGTATCTTATTTCTCCATTCATTTTGAAAGACAGTTTTTCAGGATACTTCAGTCCTGATTGGAATTTGTTTTCTTTTAGGATTTGAAATACTTCATTCCCAGCTCTTCTTGACTTGAGCATTCGTGTTGGGAAATCTGCCATGATTCTGCTGTACTTTCTTTTAGAAGTGATCTGTTTCTTTTCATTAACAAAAACTAAATGAGATACACCATGTCAGAACTTTTGAGATGCATTGAAAGCAGTCCTAACAGGGAAACTTATAGTAGTCAATTCTCACATCAGGAAAATAGAATAAGCACAAATAAACAATCTAATGTTACATGTCAAGCTTCTATAAAAACAACAGCAAGACAAGCCCAAACCTGAAGAATGGAGGAAATTATAAAGATCAGAGCAGAAATCAACACAGTGGAGGCTAAGAAACATGAAAAGAATTCATAAATTAAAGATTTGGCTCCTTGATAGAATAAATAAAATTGATAAACCCCTAGCTAACCTTATCAAAAAACAAAAAAAAAAGAAAAGGAAAAAGAGATCCTAATAGATGCAATAAGGAATGAAAAGGGTGAAATCACTACAATTCCAATAGAAATTTAGAAGATTATCAATACCTACTTTGAAAATCTTTACTTA
>NW_004525281.1:37349-37858 GCF_000260255.1 Octodon degus
GACAATTTCCTTTCTTATGTTTCTAACAAAAAATTTATGTGATGTACATCCTATCAAAGGTCAACAAGTTAGCTGCACTGATGTTCTGGGCCTGCCTGGCTCACATGCTACCTCTATACTGTAGGACTGGTACCTACCTGCACTGTCACCCTTGCTTAGGGAGGAAAGGATATTATCATACACTTGGTAGTGCTGCACACAGAGCTTCTCGCTTGTGAGAGTCCAAGTCCAGAGTCTCCTCTGAGACCCAAGGCAAACTCTGAGCTATGAACCCTTGTGAAAAAGAAAAATAAAGTTAAGTACTTCCCACATACAATGACAGAGTAAATATTTCTGTCCCACAAAGAGGAAACAGGAGAACACAAAAATTTGAAAAAATCAAAACCAAAACCAAGGAGAGCAATCGCTAAAGCCTATAACGGCATGTGTGAGACCCATTGTAGAGTTTGGTGAAATGCAAGTTCCATAGGACACCCCTGCTCCTATGTCCTTGTATGTTGCAGTTCACA
>NW_004525281.1:40423-41196 GCF_000260255.1 Octodon degus
AAGCCATTATATAACCTCCCCTGCAGGAAGATTTCCTGTAGATGACAATCAGTAACACAGGGGAAAGGACCTGAGTTCAATCTCCAGTTACACCAAAAAAACCCAACCAACCAAAAAATAAAAAAATAAAAATACAATAAAAAAAAATAAAAAAACACCAGGGAAGTTATGCAATCCCAATTGCCAAGAGGACAAAAATACCATTTTTCTGTGCCATGGATAAGATCAGCAGATGGATGAGCCTGATGGGCTGACAAAATGGCTGTAGCCACAAACTCTGGACACAGGGTCAGACTACTTGCACCCATCTGGCTACTTTTAATGCCAATTGAAAAGGAGAGAGGAAAAAATAGCTCTATACCCCAAGGTAGATGTTCCAGTCTGTGGCTCAGCCAAATTTCTCTGAAGTGAACAGGCATGGATTGCACCTCTAGCTCAGTTAAAGCGGGTGCTGTAAAATGGAATTTGTGGCAAAACACTTTTCTAGTGGGGAGAGGTCCCTTTTGTCCCCCACTGTTCCTGATCTGATTGAAGAAAGCTAGAAGGTTCAAGCTCTGCTGGGAGGCTGCTACCTCACCCTCCTTTTTCCTGCTCTAGCTTGATTCTAAAATCATGCTGTGAAACATATCATTTGTGGCTGTCTCAAAAAGTAAAGTAAATATAGAAATTAAGAATAAAATGAACATTTCTAGATGCATCTATATGCATCTGTTGTTCTTGAAACTCTCTTTGTCCCATGTATAACAACTGGTAAATCAATACACCTCTTTCTC
>NW_004525282.1:0-5701 GCF_000260255.1 Octodon degus
GTGAGGCAGATAGGCCTGTACTTCTCTTTTCTGGGTGATTCATTCTCTGGTTTGGTATCAGCTAATTCTTGAATCCAGGAATCAGTTTGGGAATACTGCTTCTCTTTCAATGTCCATAAAGTATTTGAGAAGGACTGGCATTAGGACTTTTCTACATTTCTTGTAGAATTGAGCCATGAATCTGTGAGAACGTGGGATTTCTTTTATTAGTAAGTTTTAAATTACATCTTCAGTTTCATTGATGGTAACTAATTTATTCAGAATTTTTAAAATTTCTATAGCCAGCTTTTGTAACTCTTATGTATCCAGAAACCTGTCCAATTCTTCTGTTTTCAATCTTATTACAATACAGGTTCTGATGATGGTTGTTGAGGACTCATGAAGTAACTATGATATCATTTGAACTAAAAAGTGTAGGCCAATGGTTGCATTTTACTCAATCCTAAACATACCAGGTATAGTTTCCTACAAAAAAAAATAAGCACACAATATCATGGAGAATTTTTCCTAAAAATCAGAACTAAATGTTCCATACAGCAGAGAATGGAGTATTAATGTCTTCCTAGAAAAACTCTGCAAAAGAATCCTGGAGCAGACCAGTGTGCAGACAGCTTAGACATCACAAGAAACTCCTAAAAACACAGACAGACCAACAAAACGTAACGTATGTGCGACCAAAACTGTCAGGAAACCAAAACACACATGTGAGCAGTGTAACTGATCTTGTATATGGAATGTGCTGCTTTCATGTATGGAAACTGCCTTGCATATAATCATTCAAGTAAAGATTATTTTTGTGGTAGAGTTTTACTTGTATGTTCACTGTAGCACACATAGTTTTTCACAGATACCTCTACGAAGCAGCTCTGAGCAGGATGTAAGTGACCAATCGGCTTTCTATGCCTACTTGGGAGTCTGTCCACGCTGAGGCCCCTCGTCTGGAGATGGCAGGGGATGCATAGGAAGTGAACCTCTGAGAGTCCCTGACCCCAGCTGAGGGCTGCAGTGGCAGGTGAAGCCTAGAAGACTCCCAGGAGAAGACAAGGCCACAGCTAAGGACGCCTGTTCGAAGGTCCATTAACTAGACAAGGACTGTAGCTGCAGACATCTCACTCCTGTGGGGAAGCCCTTCCTGGAGGTAACATAGTTCTCCTAAGTGGACATGATGGATTAATGGAGAAATCACTGAGTGGACTTCCTGGTCCTTGAATGGTCCTGCTCAGATGTCCACCCTCTTCAGTATTCTCCACCTTTGATAAGTAAATAAATATGAGCTACCCAGAGGATGTCTTTGTCTTAACCTTTGCAAAATCTCAAAATCTGTGAAAGGGTTTTTATCATCCTGGAGCCTTAAAAATCATACCAGTTAACTGTTTGTTTTCTTTCTTGCTTGCTTGCTTGCTTGCTTGCTTGCTATTTAGGACACAGTCTACAGGGTCTCACTATGTAGATTGGATTCATAATGATCTGCCTGTGTTCAGACTCCCAAAAGCTGGGATTATAGTTATGTGCCAACCTCTCAGTCTCAATGGCATCTCCTTAAGCCCTGGAGGCGGGGCCACATGGCAAGCATGGAACCCTGGCTGCTGCACTCTGCCTAAGCAGGTGCTTTCCTCTGCTGAGTTATCTGTCCGATCATTAACTCTTTTATTTAATTCTTCTGTGTACACTCATTTGGGAGTTTGTAGGTTTAATCAGTTTGCAATAACAAAGGGACAATATTCATGTGTTTATTAATTTGAGTTTTTTGAGAATTGGTCTGACTGTAGTGCAGGCCGATCTTCAATTCAAGGCGATTCCCCTGCCTCTCACTCCTGCTGACATGTGGGATTACAGGTGTGTATCCCCTTACCTTCTGTACATAAAGATCTATATATTCCTTTTTAGGTTTATTAAGCAAACAGTTGATGTAGGGGACAATGTTTTTCCTGAACAGTTATAGCATATTTAATATCTTATTTTATTGGTATTTCATTTTTCCGCTAAGTGCACACAGTATAGAGGGAACCTCCTGAGAAAACAGGAAGAGAAGAGGTGACAGGTATGACCTGCGCAAAGACAGGAAAGCAAATCATATATGCTGTCAGCATCACCTAGGCCTGTATGTGGAACATGCTGTCATGCGTGGCAAAGGTTATATTGGTGTTAATTTTTTCAATTTTTATTAAATTTGATATAGAAATGTACTTCTATTCTTGAATAGATTTTGTAAGCAGGCCAATGGATGATGTTGAAAATGATATTTCTTGTCAACATTATAGATACTAAAATTTAATTTCATGTTATTTCATTTTCCTCTTAAGTATACATTGTTTAATATAATAAAATATAAAATTAATAAATTTATAAATAGAAATACCCCTAAAAGCAGATGTATTTATATATCTCAGTCATGAAGCTTTCAAATCAATTAACCACTCTCCTCCTCACGTGTGGGTGTCCCATGCACGGTGATGAGCAAAGCTGATCCTCTGTGCAGGGTGAGCTTGGAACACGTAGCTCCTTTAAGATCTTTACAGGAAAGGAAGAGAAGGAAACAGAAGGAAAGAAAGAAATTGAACAGAAAGAACAGAAATAGCCTAGCAATTGAAATAGCTTCAACCTGGCTCTATAGCGCTCAGCTCAGGGTTCAAGGAACTGCTGGCAAACATTCGCATGAAATAAACACCTAGCAGTGACACTGGCACTTCACTGTACTGCTTGGCTTTTGGGCTGTGAGCTCACCTGGTCTGGTCAACAGCTAGACTCTTTCACTCTATTCTGTTTCTCCGAGTGTGGCATGGGACATTGCTCCTTCCGAGCAGAAAAGCGCAGACAGTGGGACCCTTGTGCTAGTGAAGAAGAGAGCGATGGACAAAGCAGGACTGTCCACAGAGCCATGTCATCTGAGCAGGATGCGGCGTGTCCAAGCCCATGTAAGTTTGGAGTGTCAGTAGAGAGCCGTCAACAAACACAAAGTGAAAAATCAAAAACATCTTTTTCTATATGTGTAAGGACAATAATCTTCCAATTAAGCAAATACATACAAAGCAAACCTAAAATATATGTAGAAAAAAACATTCAAGGCACCTTTAAGCCTTTTGTTGAACCACAAAACAAGGGAAAGTGCGAACTCAGTCCCCCACTACCACAAACTATGCAGTCGAGTTTCCTGCATTTGGGGAAATCGCAGAAGTCAGCACATCCGGAGTGCAATGGATAAGCTTCGCCCTGGGAAAACCACCTTCGTGATCATGGTGTCTCCCCTGCCAGGTAAGTATGACTGCTGCTGCACCATCCCCAACCAAGCCTCCTGCATGCCTCACTCTGCACTCAGGCTCATTTGCCTTCATGCACTCTCGGGTGTGCCAAGCCCATCCACGCAGGAGATGCACTGGCCTGTGAAACTGCCCTAAGCTATCTCCCTGGTCACAGGAAAATCATCAAGCTTCAACACCAGGGATCCAACCAGCAACTCCTGAGCTTCATTATCTGCATAGGACACGCCCTCCCGTGGTGTCACAGGATGCCATTCCCTGAAGCCTACGCTGCGCACTGCCCCCACGCCGTCCACCACGTCCACCCGCACTGGGGCATTCCCAGGGCAGTGATGTCCCTCTCTCTATTCCTCTTGTTCCCTCATCCAAGTGGGGAATTTATGTTTAGGTGGATGTCACTTGATAATATACTCAGAAGTGGAAAAGAACCAGATACACGTGTAAATATCATATATTTCCCTAGTATAAGAGCTCAAAAGAATTACAAATAGAAAAGTATAATACAATTAAAAGGAAGGCAAAAACTTGACCACTAGACAATGAAGAGAGAGCAAGGAGAAGAGCTAGGAAGCATGACAGAGGCAAGCCATACACTGATATGTACAAGATGGGTAAGCAATGATCCTGAGAATCTTCACAAGATTTTCGAATCTAGCAGTTAATTGGAAGGATTCTCGCCCTGGTTAACAATATATACTGACATCTGCAAACTAAGCAACTTCACTGTAGATGACAATATGTAATAGTAGATTTAATCAACTTTACCTGAGCACTGGTGCTTGTAATCTCATTCGTTGACCATTGTTTTGTCCCGCTTCATGCCCACCTAAGCATTCTCCCAATTTCTCTTCCAACATAGACCTTCCTCGGCACATGGTTTTGCTCTAGGTAAGAGTCCCTTAGGGCCAGCCAAATAGCTCAGCAGATTGAAGCTCCTGCAAGGAGGTACAGGGACTTGGGTTTGCTTCTCAGGACCTGCCTTGGCAGCTCTGCCCCTGAGACATGGTGAGAGGGTCATTAAGACTGCGTGTGGTGTTACTGACCTGTGATCCCAGCTCTTAGGAGGTTGTAACCAGGTAGACCACTAGGAGTCCAGTCTTGTAGTGAGACCCAGAACACACTGCACTAAAAAAAAAAAAAAAAAAAATTCCCTGCAAGAGCCATCTTCCTTGCAACCACCTACTTGAGGCCTCCCTCCTTTCCCTCTCTTGGACAGCTGCTTTCTCTCCCCGAGTAAATATATTCTGCTCATAGCCTCTGCTTGTTCCTAAAATTCATTCTTCAGTTTTACAGAACACGAACTCATCCCAGGTACCTGTCAGCTCAGGATTTTTATTCTCTCCCCCATATCATTTAGAGGTCATCCACAGAGATCATTTTTCCTGGTGTCACACCAACTTCCATTGGAACTGAAATCAGGGCACCATCGCAGAATGCCTCTGGGCCCACATTTTGCTCCTGTTTCTCAAGCGTGCAGTCCTGCTCAGTTCCATTCTCATGGCTCTGTCCCAGATCTGCCCACCCCCATTTACCCCGTGCCAACTAACCCTCTTGCTCAGGTCTGCACAGAGCCCAGCCCATCCTACTACGGAACAGGCTTAGGCCACTACCTGTGCCTTCCAGTTCTCACCGCCATTCTCCAGATATATTGCCCACATTCTTAGCCTGAGCTGAAAGGAATGTTCAAACTTCTTCCATTTTAACAAATGCCATTAATACCTAGATGAAGTTCAAAAATGATCACCTCAGCTTTGCCCTCCCTGGCATTGCTCCAATACCCACCCTAACTTATTTACACACTGCTTCTCTAGTGAAGTCAATTATGTGTTTTTGACTTCTCCATCACCACATAGTTGGTATTCCTTCCATGCCCACATAAGCTCAATTTTTCTCCGTGTGCTTCACTGTGATTTTGAGATATAAACCTTGGTATATATTCACTGTCTAAGAACCAAACCACAGGGTAGAGTTCTTATGCATCTTCAGCCACTTGGGCCTTTGAAATTACCTTGAAGTGGTTCCCCACACAAAATCATAAATAAAGAGCTAAACAAAAGAGTGATGTAGGAATTAGGGAGATAGGTCTCTCTCAAATGAAAAGGGAATAAAGAAAGGAAGGAGTTAGGGAGAAGAGGTAAGGAAAGGAAAAAGGAATTATAATGTGCTGTTTACCGTTCCCACATAAGAAATGTAAAGATTATATACAACAAATATGCACAAATGAAAAATAAAGGGACTTAGATTTTGGTGCTGGTGATAGGTCTGCACTTGGGAATACCTGACACTGGGGCTTAAACACTGAGAGAGGAGGTTCATGGTAGACTTTGTAAAGGTTTCCAGAGCCTAGCTAGATGAGGTCTAAAATTCTCTAACATGAGCTTCATGGATGGCAGCCCTCTCAACTGAGAATGCTGAGAGAAATGCACTCAGTCAAAGAGCTGCAT
>NW_004525282.1:6616-8153 GCF_000260255.1 Octodon degus
CCCCCAGGGACACAGGGAAGATCTTCAAAGGCCCTGCTACCAGGGTCCCAAATGAAATAGGGAAGTTGGAAGAGGTCTCCTCAGGCTTCATCACTGTTAACACAGAAAAATCCAGGAACCCAGGGGAAGTCTCCCTCAGCCCAACTCCTCAGCACACAAGGAAACTGAGGGAACCAAGGCAGGTCTCACTAGGTCCAGCCAGTCAGTGTCCAGAGACTTCACTTGGCTATGGGTTGGTCTCACCACAACAGAAAACCAGAAGTGAAGAGAATGGAAGAAAACCAGAGTATCACACCAACAGTCCAGGCAACACTACACTGAGGTCACTGAGGAGCGAATGGGAGGTCTTTCCAGAGAAGAGCTTCCCAGGCCATGGTATAAGAAACCCACAAACAACTTGGATCCCTGGGGAGGCCTTTCCAGGGGAGATCTTTCTGGATCTAACCAGGAGGTACCTACAAAGACAAACGGGCCCAGGCAAGGTCTTCCCAGAGGAAGTTTTCTCTGACCTGGGCAGGAGGTACTCTCAAAGAGCGAGGAGTCCAGGCAAGGTTTTACCAGAGGAAGTCTCCTCATGCCTCCCCAGTAGGTACCCACAAAGATCAAGGAGCTCAGATGGGGTCTTATCAGAGGAGATTTTCCTTGGCCAATATGCAACAAAGTCACAACAACCTTGTAGGTCCGGAAAGGACTTCCCAGGGGAGTTCTACCCAGGCCCAGCCAGTTGGGACCCACGAAGACCGAGAAACCCAGAAGAGGTCTTCCAAGAAAGGGTCTTCTGAAGCCTACTCAGGAGGTACCCACACACACTAAGGAGTCCCAGTGAAATCTTACAAGAAGATGGCTACCCAGGCCTAGCCAGGAGACACCAACAAAGGCTTAGCAGCCTAGTCAACATTTTTCCAGATGAGGGACTCTGAGGCTTAGCCAAGAGGCACCCACAAAGCCCAAGGAGCCCTGGCCATGTCTTTCCAGAGGAGGTCTTCCTAGGACTACATAGTTGCCATCCAAAAAAAACCGAGAAGCCCAGGGGACATCTTGCCAGGGGAGGTCCTACCTGGCTTAGCCAAGAGGCACACAGAGAGACCATGGAGCCCAGGCAACGTCCTGCCAGAGAAGGTCTTCCCAGGCCTAGGCATCAGGCACTCACAGAGACCGAGGAGACCCGTCGACATCTTCCCAGAGGAGGTATACCCAGGCCTACTCAGTTGGCACCCTCAAAGACTGAGGAGACCAGGTGATGTCTTGCAAGAGGAGGACGCACCAGGATTATGCACTTGCCACCTACAAAGATCACAGAGCCCAGGAGATGTGTTTCCAGAGGAGGGCTTCCCAGGCCTACTCAGTTGGCACCCACAAGGAGCGAGGAGCCCAGGCAATGTCTTGCCAGAGGTCTTCCCAGGACTACACCATTGACATCCACAAAGATCAAGAAGCCCAGGGGACATCTTTCCAGGGGAGGTCCTCCCAGGCCTAGCCAAGAGGCAAACAGAAAGACCAAGGACGCCAGGCAACGTCCTGCCAGAGGAGGTCTTCA
>NW_004525282.1:8564-10121 GCF_000260255.1 Octodon degus
ACAAACCCCCAAATACCTGGAAGCTCAAGAGAAGTCCTTCAGGAGGAATTGGACTCTGGCCTTGCCATGAGGCCCCAAGCTACACCAAGTGTTCCAGAGGTCATTTCTGAAGAGCTTCAGCCACATCTGGCCACTAGGCAACAGAAGTCGGAGAGAAGACCCAAGGAGTTCTTTGACATGGCACTATCGTACCCAGAGATGGAAGTGAATCCATGCGATGTCTCCCAAGGACAGTCCACCAGCCACCAAGAGACACTACGCTGTCCACAAGTCCACCCTGACCTGGGAACCACTGTGAGTTTCCTACACAACTCCAAAAGTTCTTTATGGGTGCAAGGGATTTGGGGCCATGAGGGATGGTCTTCTTGTGGACTAGTAGACGCTGGGATGTTGTGTGTATAGTGTCCTGCCAACTTTATGACCAGGATAGGGCTGCCAAGAAAGGAGGTCCAGTGCTCAGCTGTAATGCACGGCTCCCAAGATTTACTTCCTCTCCTACTGGAGTAGCATCCTGTACCCATGTATGTGTGTGATCTGGGTTACAAAAGGTCACAAGGGCCATAAACATCCCAGAAGCCAACAGGGCCTGATGCCTCCCGTGGGTGGATGGACATGCTGCACACTTAGCTGCATAGAGGACATGGTGCTCCGAGTAAGTCACTGGAGACTTTTGTGCCATTTTCTTGCACAAGACTTTGGGGCTGTAAAATGCCACAAGGGCCACCTCAGTGATTGAGTAGTGGTGGGTTTAGAAGAGGCTCCTGCTCAGGCTTTCAGGAGAAATATCATTAGACGTTGGCCTCCAGCGAGGCAGGGAGCCTGAGGATAATAGTGGTTTTCAGAGGTAAGATTAGATTTCAGAAGAGAACTGTGGGAAACATTACTGATCCAATCTAATTTGTTAGCCAAGCACAGGTGCCCCCTGCCTGCCTATAGAACATCAACCCATGATAACTGAGACGGCATCCCTTAGTAGAAAGGAGAAGCCAGACACCAGCCTGGACACCTCATTCCGGGACTGTGTAGACAGCATACCTCATGTCTTGCTCCCAAAGGAATCTTGCATTCATATCCTTCCTCACTCAATTCCTCTCTGCCCATCTCCCCGTTTGCCTCAAAGGGATAGTGACACCATGCCACTCTGCACTACTTTAAGTCCTGCACCTAGGTATCCATGGCACTGCCTTGACTCTCATTCCACCCCTTCTCCAACTCTTACACCTCATGGGATTTCCAGAGCTGTGTTCATCCAAACCTTCGGATTTCTTCCTACTCTGTCACTTGCTGGCTCAAAGGCCAATATCCTGGGTCCTTACAGTACAGGAGCTGCTTTTGTCTGTCCCAAGCTACACTGGAGAAGGAAGGTAGTAATCATGACCACCCACCTCTTCATGCTCAGGGACCTGGACTCCATTACTTCCTGGGAATATTTCCCTTTTATACCCCGGTAGCATCTTGATGGTCTTCATGTAAAGACCCACTTGCAAAGGATGAGCACCTGTCTTCTTTATTCTACCAAGCGATGTTGTCCCAGTTAACATTGTTTGACCATCTTTA
>NW_004525282.1:10603-11748 GCF_000260255.1 Octodon degus
GCTTCTGTGGGAGTCAGGGACTGAATGCCGCCTAGTGGTAAAGAGTGTTGAAAGCCCCGAGAACGGGAGATGCCACAGTCTTGGGACCTTCCTACAGAACAGAGGTTGTTACAGGACAGAGATCCAGGCTGAGCAATAAGCCAAAGAATGGGAGAAGGTTGAGCAGGCTAGATGCGTACTTTCCTCACTTCTCAGGCATTTATTGAGCAAGTCCCCTTTGCCCATAAAGCCACTGTCAGGGCAGACATGCCTCCCTTTTCACAAAGAAGGCACAAGTGGTGGACAGGAGAAGGATGATGGAAGGGCCACACTTTACTGAAGGGAAGGTGGTCACACCATTCACCAAGGTCTCCTCCCTGTCATCCCTCACGTGTGTCTCCTTCCTCATTGAATCCCAGCTGGGGATAGACACCGAGGTGGACCCGCAGCACTCTGCCCTCTGACCCCACTGTAGAACCTCAACTGCACTGAAGAAGAGAGCAAAGCTGAGCAGACTGGGGTAGGTGCCTGTGGGCATACGGGGAGGGTGGGGCTGAGCAGGTATTGCAGGTACCCAGGTGCCCTGTTGAGATACTCGGCAGTCGGTGGTTGGGTGCAGTCAGTGGCAACCACTTCGGATGGGATGTTGGACACAGCTCTCTTGGAGGGTGTTAGGGCAGTCGCTGATCCCATCTCCTCTTCTAGCTGCAGGCCCAGCTGCAGCCTAAGTTCATGGCCCCCCTGCAGAGCCTGCACCAGCACTGCATGCAGCTCCCTCACCAGCTCTAGACCTAAAGTGAGAGCCAGCTGCCGGAGCCACTTCTTCACCAGCTCTAGACCTGGAGCCCCTTGTGCTCGCAAAGCAGTTGTCACCTCCGGACTTTGGCCCATCTGTAGCCAGCTCCTGCCCTACAGCCACCCCATGCTCCTGCCTGCCTCTTGCACCTAATGCTGTATTTGCTCACTGTTTAACTCCCAGGGTCCTGTAAGTATATAAATACATTGATTTTTAATAGAATTTCAGAAGTAGATTTTGTGGTATTCAGGTCAGTGACAACAAGCTGGGCCGCCTCCTGCCATCCAGTACCACACCTTTTCCTCAGTTCACCCCCACATGGGGTCCCTCACCTGTCCCTGTGCCCTGTTTCTTTCCCAGGGATTTCCCT
>NW_004525282.1:12749-13794 GCF_000260255.1 Octodon degus
AGCACCATAAAAATCAATCCCATAGAGGTGTGAGGTCTGTCTGCAGGCAGCAGCTCATTTTTTTGAATGGCTCATCTAGGAGACACACCTGTTCACATGCACTTGCTAATGAATCTATGTGTGAGGAGAGGGACAGCCTGAAGGAGGCAGAGGGGGAGGCTTGGAGGGATGCCTTAACCATTACTGCTGGCCAGCTCTGGTGTGACGACTGAAGGCATTTTTTGAATCTCCATTTAGTGAAATTCCAAGAGCATTATCTTGTGAATACTTTCAATCACATTCTGCTCAGTAGTAAAGTCTACACTTTTCTCATGTATTCAGTTTATTTATGTCTTTTTGTCTTTTGAGACAGGGTTTTCGGATGCAGCGCAGGTGTAAAGTATGGCTTCCTTTAGCTACATTCTAAATTCTGTCTTCCTCTCTTGTCAGTTTGACTGTAAAGTGTTTGGGCACACATAGCTTTCTCACAGATTTCCCTAAGCATTTTCTCAAGGCTTTTAGATTTGGGTTGCTTGGGCCATTGTTCTTAACTGGATTCATTCTGCCCCTTCTCTCTTCTTCAGACTCACAATGCCACTGAAAATACAAGGCACTGCCCTGTCCTCACGGTGCTGCTGGTACTAAGTAAGGTCAGATGGCCCTGGCAGGATCTTCTGGTCAGAATGTTTGGGTCATGGTGTGTAGAAAACAAAGGAAAAGAGAATGGGATGAAGAAGACAAGGAGGGAGGAAAGAGAAGAGAAAGAAAGAAAAGAACACAGGTGAGATGAAAAAGATTTCCTTCTTTGTTCCCATGTCCCTCCTGAGGCTCTTGTTTGTCCCTATTTTCCCCAAAAGACAAACTAGGACTTCCCTGCTAGGAAAGGATTGACTCGGCTACACATATCCCTGTGTCTGCATCAGAGTTCCTCCCTACAGGCCTCGCCCATCATTTCTACCACCACTGGGGGCTGATCAGACCCCTAGTAGCCTGGTTGAGAGCAACCCGAATGTTCTAGAAAGAGGAAGACAATTTTGAGAGTATACAAGGTCCAGGGATCAGAGCT
>NW_004525282.1:16669-18303 GCF_000260255.1 Octodon degus
TCCCACAGAATCCAATCCCACCACACTGAAGGAGTAAAAAACAAGTAACGTGGCTATATCTCAAAGTCATAGTGGTGGGTAAGTACTAAAGCCAGCTTCCATGAGGGGGGAAGGTATAGTTACTGTGTGGTTATCAGGAAGTAAAATACAACAACTGGAGCATTACTGGATAAACTATGAGCAGGGGCTGGGGAGATGGCTCAGTATAATAGGACATAGCTTAGCAAGTGTAAGGGCCTCAGTTCATTCCTTGGTTCCAGGAAAAAAAAACAAACAAAAAAAATTGGTTGGGAATTGGAGCAATGCCTTAAAGGGCCAACCTGATATAATTTTTCAACTTTATCTGCGTAGTAATGACATTTGATAAAATGAAGGAGGTAGGGCATTCCAAGTCCCTGAAAGTTCAATTCAGTTCAAGCTAGGAAAGTGCGCAGCATCCCCAGAAGCAGTGGTGAGCACTGGAAGCAGAGGAGGCAGCTTAAGCTGGGTCCCCAGTGGGAACAAGTTGTCTGTGAGCTGGACTAAGCCTTGAGGGTTCTTGGTGCAGGGTCGGGAATTTGTTGGGGGTGCCAGAACAGGACTCTGGGAGAAGACAGCAGAGAGCTAGCACAAGTTTGGGAGGGGGGAACAAAAAGCAGGCCCAGGGAGAGCTAGGGACTTTGCCATGACTTCTTTGGAGCCCAGGATGTTGAGGCCACAACACAGAGTACTAACCATTAGAGGACCTCGGTGAGCCACGACCCAGCTCTCCTTGCTACCTGAGCCCAGTTGACTTGGCCTCAGCGGGATGAGCCCCACACCCCTCTGCCTGCCTCTCACTCTCTTTGCTGAGACCCTGGAACTGGGCAGTGCTGCGTGGTCCAGCACAGTGAGCTCCTGTGCTCCCTTGGACTCCTACCAAGCCACAGGACCAAACTTTGCATGTCTTTGTATCCAGGGGTTTGTTGTGGGGCCACCCTGATCAGGCTGCAGCTGGCAAGGGTACTTGGAGCAATCAGGAGTCTGGTAGCCTTGGGCCAAGGTGCAAAGCACAGGCAAGGGCAGGGCACGAGGCCCTCTGGGTGCCCGGGATGTCATGACCCTTTCAAGACTGAGTTAGCATCATTGGTGGGAGTCAAAGTCCAGTTTTCCCTCATCCTTTCTCCTCAAGGCTAGAGCCCGAGTAAGCCACCTGCACACTGAGAGGCTCCACCTGGTGCTGACTAGGAGCCTGTTGCCTGGAGAGTTAGAGTAAGGCTAGGTGGGAGCAGAACTCCGGGGCACTAGCAGTTAAGGTCTGCACTGCTCCTTGTGAGGTCGAGGGGTCTAGGCCCAGTTGGGCAGGAGCTTGTCACAGTGGACAGCGGCATTGGCTTCTCTTTTTTTTTTGCTGGCTATTGCTCTATAATGCGTCCAGTGCTTTGTGCTTTAGATCACAGGGTGGGCAGATTTGCTTGAGCTTTCTCTTTTTCACCCACAAATGCTGGTCATTCTCAGCTGGGAGCGGTAATAACTGCATATTTCTGCCTTTTCACTCTAGCCATCTCTCCCACCACCAGAGCTAGACCCGGGAACACCCCCTGCCTTGGTCTCCAGGGACACTAGGCTTCAAGTACCCAAAGCAGAGATCTAGGGTCCCTTCCTGGTACTGATGC
>NW_004525282.1:18868-20554 GCF_000260255.1 Octodon degus
AGGGAAGACTGCTGGAGGGATGTCCTGGCTTTGTGCCAGCAGATTATGGTGAAGGACGGGAAAAAGCTCTGATCCCAGGCCTTTGTTCTTCTGTACATCAGGAACTGCATGCATTGTGCTTTTCTTGAATTCAAACAGTGGAGTGTACTTTCTCCTTGCCTTAGAACTGCAAGAAATGAGAGCTGAAACCTGTGCTGTTCTTTCTCAGAGTGCTTCTCCTAAGACTCTGTCATAGGAGACAACTCTCTGGAGCCCACCCAAGATAAAACATCTTATGTACACAGGGCCTCTTAGAGCACTCGTCTTGCTGTCCTCATCCAAGTCCATGAGGAAAGTGGAACTCACTCACTTAGACACACTGTATCCCCATTTCTGACACATCTGTTCCCTTCCTGCTCCCATATGGACCCATGTCCACATGTCTGGGTTTGTCTCTTTATTGCTTCCTTGAATGCCACACAGTTTTAGTTTTTCTTTTTGTTTCCTGGAATTGTGCTTGTCAGGCAGGCACTGTGCTGCTGCACTATATCCCCAGCTCCATCCGATCTTACTGCCTTGGTCTCCTCTCTTCAGCTTTCCGGATTTAGTTGTTCTCTGCCTGCTGAGTGCTACAGGCCCAGGCACTTGGACTTACAGGCTTCAGAGGTCCCTCCATTCCATCTGATGCTCTGTAGACTTTACCAGACTCCAGACACATACCTGCTTCTAAATTAGATCTCAGAAACACATCCCACTGCATGCAGCCTTTGCACAACTTTTCCCACTTCCCATGATTGGAATGACTCTGATGACTCATCAAGCACTAAAAGCTTGATGTCTGATGATGGCTCAAGTTTTTGACCTCTCTCAGAATCCTGCAGGGGTGTTACTTCCTCCACTGTCACTACGGGGCACGTGCCAGAGGCCGGGCCTTGCTGTAGGGGAGCTGGTGCAGGGTGAGCAAGCCCAAGGCAGGTGTGTTCTGAAGCCCAGCTCTGAGGGCTTGACGGAGGGCAAGCTGCCTTGTCAGGATGCAAGAGGTCCGTGTCTTCCCCAGTGCCTGGGTGTCAGGTCCAGAGGGGCAGAGCACTGAGCCATGCCAGTGAATCATGACAGAAAATTAGGAACTGATGATGTTGGATCAAGTGGTTTAGAAGGGAAGGTATTAGGTTGCATGTTCCTGGTGAGGCACACTCACGCATCCCTGGGGTCTGGTCCTGATGCTGGGCATCGTCACAAACCCCTGGCCTCTGTGCTACTGCCTCCCCACCCCAGCTTTGGATCCAGTACAGTGGGACAGGGGTAGGGGGTATTGGCAATCCATAGCACCTGTGCCACAGAGCTTCAGATCTCTGGGCAGCGTGTTCCATGTTTGGCACCACCACTTAGGCTGCTGGTCCACAGATAACCAGAGTTTGGTGTATCATCCGAGCTGGAGAGATGTTTTCCACAGAACTATTCTACTTGGGCCTTCACTGGTACAGAGCCAGTGCTGTGGCTGTCCTCCCTAAAATCAGAGAAAATATTTGTGCCAAAATGCTGAAAAGTTTGTTAGAGACATGTCCAAAGCATTCCTAAAATGTACATTGTCTGCAAATAAAACAGTTCGGCAGCCCCAGAACATACACAAATCCCACAGGCAAGAGAGACCTCACTATGCCCGAAGCTGGTGTGTGCGGTGCATGAGATACTCTTGTCTCCTTCCTG
>NW_004525282.1:42538-43826 GCF_000260255.1 Octodon degus
TACCTGCTGTTGCTACAGCTCCTGCTCAATTTCTACTGGTGAGACATGCAAACTGAGAGTCTGTGGTGAGGAGGGGACATGTTAGCTCTAAGGACTGTGATAGAGATTATGACCCTGAAGCTATGCCTCTGCTTCCACCCCTTCTTCCCAAAGCTAGTTCAGCTGGGGAAGGAAATCCTACCTGGACCTCTTCCTGCTGCTGTCTATGAGCTATGTCTATACAAGGGGTTAAAGTAGACCTTTGTAATTTCAAGGCACTTAGGACTCGAGTTAATGGAACAACCTCAGGGAAAGGAAAAGTGCCTTCTTTTTGATGCCTAGTTCTAAAAGGAGGCAGACAGTGTCTTATCTAAAAATTGTGAATCAATTATTTTAATTCTAAAATTATCTATATGAAGAATATATCTGCTCACAATTTTTAACAAAAATCAAAGCCGTTCCTCAGCTCTGGGGCTACCTGCTATGCTTTTGTTCTGACAAATGGAATTTTTCCTCATGCATTAGTGTTCTAAATTTCTTACTAAAAACCTAATTAAATAACATACATTTTTGACCAAAGAATATTTATGTTATATATTGTGTTTACAAAAGTACTACCAAGTTCTCCACACTGCTCTGACTGTGCTTTGCTGTTTTATCACTATGTCTGGAAAGTTATTCCCTGTGATGATATATGGATCTGTATTATACATTGAAGTTGCATATAGCATTTGTTGTCCATTTGTAACAGGACTCATATACGCTCCCATAACAGCAGACATTAAGATGATATCTTACATTTCTCGTATGAATGAGAATATTGTTGAAGAAGATTATTCTACTACTTATGCAAAGTCTGTAAGGCTATACCTGGCATTTGAGTTCTAATTTATTTTTATCTAATGTTTGCCTTTCTTTGATTAGAGGTTTCCCTATCACAGAAGGGAAAATCACTGTTAGAATAATCCACTTGCCACTACCATTGAATATACTTTAGCATTCCAGACCACTCAAATGCAGAGAAACTTTCAAAACAAATAGGTTACATAATAAGCTGGTCTGCCAAAATAAATACTTAATTGTGACGGAAAGTTAATTTTGCTTGGATCGCATCTAAGGTCAATTTATTTTTCAGCTCTCCTGTTATAAACCCTCTAGTTGAATACTTTCTGCCAACATTTCTTGACTTTCTCTGAACAAATGCTTCTTGGTAGTCCATCATTCTGATGCATACATTAAACTGTCTCATTGGTTTCCATGAAGATAGCTTGGTCTTCTAGAACATGTACCTCAGGAAGTTGTAAAATTC
>NW_004525283.1:0-799 GCF_000260255.1 Octodon degus
TGCCACTCCAAAGCCAGGCATGGTGGTTGGTGCATGTTTATAATCCCAGCACTGGGGAGGCTGAGACAGGAGGATCATTATGAGTCTGAGCTACATAGTGAGACCTTTTATCCAATAAAATAAAAAAAATTTTCTTAGTTTATGTGCTACCAAAGTGAGCTTTACTTAAATTGTTCTTGGCTTCTCATTTGCTTGCTAATGAATTTCCAGTAAGACCTCAGGGGTGACGTGTTTTCATTGGCTTTACACATGACAAATATGTCCCTGGTCTTTGGGGGTGTGTGTATGACACTGTCTAGACTATTTTGTGACCATTTCACCTGACAGAGACCACACCATAAGTCACACTAGTGTTTTCTAGGAAACGTCCATTTTTCTCTTACGTTTCGGTGATTGTGTTAGGGCAATGGCTACTCACACCATGATTCTTAACTGTTGTTAAAACATGTCATTTTAAGCCTGAACAAAAAAAGACTGCCACACCAGGCTATGCTAGCAGGACTGCATGTTTGAGGACAGTCTCAACTACAAAATGAGATGAAAATTGGCCTGGACCACACAGCCCGATATGTTCTTAGAAAGCTAAGGTGGTGCTGGAGAGATAGCTCAGTGGTCTAAGCGCTAGCCTGCCAAATGCAAGGATCTGGGTTCAATCCCTGGTACCACATGCTGTGCTGGCCGTTGAAACCAGGCGCAGTGTCGCATGCCTATAATCCTAGTGTTGGGGAGGCTGAGACAGGAGGATCACTATAGGTCCGATCTACATAGTGAGACCCTGTACCAAGTACAGAAATAAAGA
>NW_004525283.1:38924-41685 GCF_000260255.1 Octodon degus
TCTATCTATCTATCTATCTATCTATCTATCTATCTATCTATCTATCTATCTATCATCTCTCCATCTTTTTGTCTACCATCTACCTATCTGTCCATCCATTCATCCATCGTCTCCACTCATCTACCCTTTATCTGTCATTTGATAATGTCTAACATCTATCTATCTAACATCCACTGCAAGATGTAAAAAATCTTTTACTGTGTCTCCTCTTCTGTATTATAACAGGGGCCTGTGAATTCAATGGAAAAAAGACATTTTGAAAAGGCAAAGGCATATGCTTTTGATTAATATTAGTGTTTCAAAAACAAGAAAGCTTTGTGGAAAATCCGTGAAAGCCTAAAGTTGTTCAGCTGCCAGGCTTATAGCTCATTTTATGGTGTATCAGTGTGTGTTTGCAATATAGAATGAGCAAATTCATTTTCAGAAATTCTTATGTCCACTTCTCTTCTTTCTCTTCAATGTTCCATCCCTAGATCCCTTTTCTATTTCAGCAAGAATTGATGACTTCTGTTGAAGTGGCTAGGTGAAAAAGGAGTTTAGGAAACAGTGGGGCAGTTGCTGTGGGAAAGTGCTAGCACTCCGGGCCATTCTGCACTGTAGGCAACAGTTGTTTAGTGAAGTTTATGTGCAGATCAAAATCCTGCCACAGAAGGGGGGAAATCCTTTTACAAATGCACATGTATACTTTCTGTACCAAAAGAGATCCATGCCCTGATTTCAGAAAGAAACAGGATAGACCCATATTTCGTCCTGCTCGAAAGAAGTCTTATGGTGAGTGATCACTTTGTGGTCTTTCTCTGTCTCTCTCTCACACTCTGTCCCTCTGTCTCTGTCTCTGTCTCTGTCTCTGTCTCTGTCTCTGTCTCTGTCTCTGTTTCTCTTTTTCTCATTCTTTCTCTCCTTTCCTCCTTCTCTCTCTGTCTCTGTCTCTATCTTTGTCTCTGTCTCTTTCTGTCTCAGTCTCTGTTTCTGGCTCTGTCTCTCTCATTCTTTCCCTCCCTTCCTCCCTCTCTCTCTCTCCCTCCCATCTTACATGTATGTGGTATGCTTCTGTCTCTTATATCCGTGTGTTTACCCATAGTCTACCTGTCCTCGTTTTCATTATCTATCAAATCTGCCATCTGTCTCTCTCTTTCCACCCATGATAAATCTATGTGTGTAGGTGTTTACCATACTTATCCTCAAATTTCATACCAGCTCTCCTGTACCTATCTCCACGCCCATGTTGCCACCTTCTGTCCTACTCTTTTATTCTATTCTATTCTGTTGTGTCCCTTCCCATCCCATCCTGCCCTGTCCCATCCCGTCCCATCCTACATCTATCTTTTATCTATCCAACTGTCATCTATCATCAGTTCTATCTATTTATCAGCCATTCAACTTTATTAATTATTTCAGTTACTTATGACACCTAATAATTTTATTTATTTTAGATAATTGTGTTACACAATATAGTCTATATATAATATATACTATTTAGATCATTTTAATCAAATTTGCTCTCATACCTCATCTTTTCCTCCTCTCCAAGATCTTTTTCCTATTTCCAAAAAGATTTAGATCTCATTTCCTACCATCTCTCCATTCATCTAATCAACCTAACTAAGCCTTAGGCTCTCTGAAATATTCTTCCATCTATATTTTTTAAAAACAATCTTGAAGTATACTAACATACTGCAATGTATTACTATGGTGAACATCTGCAAACATAAAAACATATCCATTACTGAAAAGATAAAAAAAGATCAAACAACTTGCTCACTAAATTTTGAAGCAATACATTTTCACTATATCAGTTTGTGTTGCTATTTTAAATTTTTAGAGTTGCAAAAATGATTTCCTTTTTTAAGTTTCAGGGAAGTTTGAAGAAAGCAATTCAGTTTGCTCATCATCAATTCATTTCCAGGTCAAAATCTGTCCTTTTCCAAGGACAATGGAATGAGAGATATAAAAAAAAAGATATGCATATCTTATGCATCTATGACACATAACTTCTGTACCTTTCCTAAAAATTAAATCACAGAATTTCCAAGCAGTTTCTTGCCTTTGAAGAGGTAACATGAAATTTAAAGAAGTTTTGAGAGGGCTAAAATGCTTAAACCTCCTAATTCTTGGAAACCTAGTTTTACCACCTTTTCATGCTCTGACTTTCTCTGACTCCGACTGAGCTCTGCTTTGGTGGATTGTGTTAGTCAAGAGGGTGTCCCTGCTCGCTGTTCCTGCATTGGCTTCTCAGAAGCCCTTGTCTTGACCCTATTTTTCCCACTGAAGTTGAAAATAGCTGTGCTTTTTCATGCAGAGAAAGGGGTTGTAGATAATCCCTAGGAAAGGATCATGCTTATGCCGTAAAAGAGGATTTTAAATTCTCTTTATGTGTTCTGCAGTCCACTCAGGGCTAACACAAGTAAAGTAGGACTTTATATTTTACATCTTTTGCATGTAAGCATTCTCCAAGTAAGAAGTTTGAATCTTCTTTTATCTGGGGTGGGGCTTGCCAGTACTCTGAAACCTGAAACAACAACAGCAACAACAACAACAACAATAACGACAAAATATGCTGATTCTTCATTGGGGAAACTACACATGCTGTTTCATCCAAGCAATTTCTAGCTGAATCAGATCCTGGGGTTTGAATTGATAAGTGAGGCAGCTTCGTGATTATCTGTTACATCTCTTTCTAGAATTATAGGTGGGAGAGAAAGTATGGATGGACTTACAAGGTGATTGAGTGACCTAAGAAATATGGGTACTATCTAAAATG
>NW_004525283.1:42020-43463 GCF_000260255.1 Octodon degus
GAACTTTATCCTAGTTCAGTTTCACTTCCCCAGGAGTGGTATTGACAATGAAGATCTCAGTGATTCTTGATTGGGGAGAACCTTGCTATTGGGTCATTTAGAAGCCCTCAGGCATCTTGGCATGTGCTTTGCCATCTGTCCACCTCAGTCTGCAGACTCCTCTAAGTGCTATGACTTAGAACCTTCAGGCTGCACACGGTGTGCTTCCACCGCCAGCGGATAGGGACCCCCATCAATGAGCTTGTTAGAGACAAGCACTCCGAGCTTCCGCTCCAGACCTGCTGCATGATCATTCACACGAGCTCACCAGGAAGTTCAGGGTGCATTAATATTTAAGAAGCTCTGATTTCTGGGTCTCTACTTAATGAATTTGGCAATTTCTCCTGCACCGATGCACTTGGGAGTGTTTCTCCCAATATGAGTCGATTCTGATGGGCTGTTTATCTCACACCAGTAGTTTAATTTTGTTGATAATCACACATAGAAGAGCCAGTTTGACAGGTCCACAGGCTTGATTGTGACATGAGGGCCTTAAGGCTCACAGCTAGGGCCCCTGCATGTATCCACTCGGTGGACAGGGTCATCAGGAATTGGGAAAGAGTAAGTGTTGTCACTGAAGATGCACTATTTGCTTTCATGTGCTGTGTAGTCTGTGTAGAATGTCACTGTCACATGCTGTCTGCTGGTTCAGGGAGCCTGATGGGGCCAGAGGATAGTTTCCCCAGAAGTACGCTGTCCCCCTATGTTAGCTCCTTTCTTTTCTTCTTGTGAAGCCTCTAGAGTATTGAAAGGACCACACAATGCACGAGGGAGTCACCTGCAAACTCTTCTCCTTGCCTAGCTCTGCAGACTGTACAGTCCAATAGCTGGAGATTTTCCGCACACCACAGTTGTGCCTTTTGTGGCAAATGTTCTCCCAGGTGGATATTAAACTAGTTCATGAAGACTACAAAGTTTTCACTTAAATTTAATGGATCTTTTCTTGGTTACTTGGCTCTCATTGTGGAGACAAAACAACCTGATGTCTGAATTGAGGAAGGAAAGATTTATTGAGGTCAAAGTCTGTAGTGGTTTCAGTTCACTCAATTTGCTGCAAGGCAGAGGGGCACATGGCAGAAAGTGACAGTTTCTGGGGGGCAGAAAATAGCAAAAATAGCAAGAGCAAAAGGGTATGGGGAGAGAGAGAGAAAGAGAGAGTGAGCGAGTGAAAGAGAGAGAGAGAGACAGAGACAGAGGCAGAGAGACAGAGAGACAGAGACAGAGACAAAGACAGAAACAGAAACAGAAAGACAGAGAGAGACAGAGACAGAAACACAGAGACAGAGATAAACTGAGAAACAGAGAGACGGAGAGAGAGAGACAGATGGAGAGAGACAGAGACAGAGAGAGACAGACAGAGAGAGACAAACACAGAGAAAAACTTCTGCATCTCTCCCTTCATCT
>NW_004525284.1:0-1245 GCF_000260255.1 Octodon degus
CCATCCAGCTGAAAAGTATAAAAACGAAGTACAAGAAGTAAAGCCATGTTGTTATGTTGAGGTGTGGAAGACTCAGGTCAACAACTTTGGACATTGCCCGTCAAGCGGGAGACCTAATACTATTATGGACTACTGCACTGTTTTGGAATATTTGGTGAGTTCACATACCTATAGTATTTAAATGACGGAACTAAACACAAAAAGAGGATACAGATGAATAACCATTTTGTATCTGTGTATTGAAAATGGTTAGGATAGATGTGTAGCTATATTCTCTTAAGTCAATGAATAGAGGGATTTGTTCTAATACTGTTTGTTAATAGGATACCATCTCTTCATCTTGTATAACAAAGAACCACCAGGAAGACAGTATGGAATGTGTTGATTATTGGAACTGTCATACCAATTTGATTTGAAACTGTCTCATTGCTATTTATTTCTTAATAAAATTATGGGGGAAGAAAAAAAGCAAAAAAGCTCTGCTCCATGCGTTACAGCCTTCACCTGCAGAAGGGCACCCAGAACTCAGGAGGCAACCAAGGGGCCTTCCCCCTGACAGCGTGGGTGGGGACCTCGCACCTGGGAGAGGCCAGGCGGGGATCAGCGAACCCAGTCCCCACTTGGTTGAGGGACCAAGAGAAATAGAGAGAGCCTTTGTCACTGCCCCCTGGACAGTTCCAGGGTGAGTGGGCGGGGGTGGACAGCATGGGGGCGGGGCATCGGATGAGGGCAGGCCATCCTGTGACGTCACGAGAGGCGGGTCTTATGCAGATAAGACAGCACGGGGCTGCTGGTTGGAGCCCTGGTGTTGAAACCTAATGATTTTCCTGTGACCAGGGAGATAACGTAGGGAGGATTTTGGCAGCTGGGCACCTCTGCTGCGTGGACGGGCTAGGAGGACCTGAGAGTACATGAAGGCAAATGAGCCTGAGTGAAGAGTGAGGCAAGCAGGAGGCTTGGTAGGGGACGGCGCAGCGGTAGTCATACTTACCTGGCAGGGGATGTTCCATGATCACGAAAGTGGTTTTCCCAGGGTGAGGCTTATCCATTGCCCACTGGATGCGCTGACCCCTGCGATTTCCCCACATGCGAGAAATTGGCTTGCTTAATTTGTAGTAGTGGGGGACTGTGTTCGCGCTTTTCTCTGTTTTGTGGTTTAATGTGAGATTAGACTTTAATATTCAGTATTTTTAAATCACCCAGTTGCGTGGAGAGTGTAACTTACATGAACTTTTCCGGTGCCTC